>NC_136489.1:96371010-96378510 GCF_053919585.1 Euprymna scolopes | reverse complement strand
GCCCTCTACGAGTAGCAGACGAATGTTTATTTAAATAATCGTTCTGACAAGTTAATTTCGGCCACCGATTCCGTAGTCAAGGGGATAGGACTGCCGACTGTCATCACGACGGTTCTAGGTTCGATCCTCGGCTTGGGAGAGGTGTTAGTCTAGCGGCACTGATGAGTTGTGATACAACGAAACAGGTCTGTATGTTGATGACTAAAATATATTTTATAAAGCTCCCCTCTTTGGTAGAGCACTCTTGTAAATTATCTTACTCGCTACTTAATTTAGCTGAAATAATGCGAAGCTCGCGATTTGTTTACAAACAAACGTTTGAGCCCTCTACGAGTAGCAGACGAATGTTTATTTAAATAATCGTTCTGACAAGTTAATTTCGGCCACCGATTCCGTAGTCAAGGGGATAGGACTGCCGACTGTCATCACGACGGTTCTAGGTTCGATCCTCGGCTTGGGAGAGGTGTTAGTCTAGCGGCACTGATGAGTTGTGATACAACGAAACAGGTCTGTATGTCGATGACTAAAATATATTTTATAAAGCTCCCCTCTTTGGTAGAGCACTCTTGTAAATTATCTTACTCGCTACTTAATTTAGCTGAAATAATGCGAAGCTCGCGATTTGTTTACAAACAAACGTTTGAGCCCTCTACGAGTAGCAGACGAATGTTTATTTAAATAATCGTTCTGACAAGTTAATTTCGGCCACCGATTCCGTAGTCAAGGGGATAGGACTGCCGCCTGTCATCACGACGGTTCTAGGTTCGATCCTCGGCTTGGGAGAGGTGTTAGTCTAGCGGCACTGATGAGTTGTGATACAACGAAACAGGTCTGTATGTCGATGACTAAAATATATTTTATAAAGCTCCCCTCTTTGGTAGAGCACTCTTGTAAATTATCTTACTCGCTACTTAATTTAGCTGAAATAATGCGAAGCTCGCGATTTGTTTACAAACAAACGTTTGAGCCCTCTACGAGTAGCAGACGAATGTTTATTTAAATAATCGTTCTGACAAGTTAATTTCGGCCACCGATTCCGTAGTCAAGGGGATAGGACTGCCGACTGTCATCACGACGGTTCTAGGTTCGATCCTCGGCTTGGGAGAGGTGTTAGTCTAGCGGCACTGATGAGTTGTGATACAACGAAACAGGTCTGTATGTCGATGACTAAAATATATTTTATAAAGCTCCCCTCTTTGGTAGAGCACTCTTGTAAATTATCTTACTCGCTACTTAATTTAGCTGAAATAATGCGAAGCTCGCGATTTGTTTACAAACAAACGTTTGAGCCCTCTACGAGTAGCAGACGAATGTTTATTTAAATAATCGTTCTGACAAGTTAATTTCGGCCACCGATTCCGTAGTCAAGGGGATAGGACTGCCGACTGTCATCACGACGGTTCTAGGTTCGATCCTCGGCTTGGGAGAGGTGTTAGTCTAGCGGCACTGATGAGTTGTGATACAACGAAACAGGTCTGTATGTCGATGACTAAAATATATTTTATAAAGCTCCCCTCTTTGGTAGAGCACTCTTGTAAATTATCTTACTCGCTACTTAATTTAGCTGAAATAATGCGAAGCTCGCGATTTGTTTACAAACAAACGTTTGAGCCCTCTACGAGTAGCAGACGAATGTTTATTTAAATAATCGTTCTGACAAGTTAATTTCGGCCACCGATTCCGTAGTCAAGGGGATAGGACTGCCGACTGTCATCACGACGGTTCTAGGTTCGATCCTCGGCTTGGGAGAGGTGTTAGTCTAGCGGCACTGATGAGTTGTGATACAACGAAACAGGTCTGTATGTCGATGACTAAAATATATTTTATAAAGCTCCCCTCTTTGGTAGAGCACTCTTGTAAATTATCTTACTCGCTACTTAATTTAGCTGAAATAATACAAACAAACGTTTGAGCCCTCTACGAGTAGCAGACGAATGTTTATTTAAATAATCGTTCTGACAAGTTAATTTCGGCCACCGATTCCGTAGTCAAGGGGATAGGACTGCCGACTGTCATCACGACGGTTCTAGGTTCGATCCTCGGCTTGGGAGAGGTGTTAGTCTAGCGGCACTGATGAGTTGTGATACAACGAAACAGGTCTGTATGTCGATGACTAAAATATATTTTATAAAGCTCCCCTCTTTGGTAGAGCACTCTTGTAAATTATCTTACTCGCTACTTAATTTAGCTGAAATAATGCGAAGCTCGCGATTTGTTTACAAACAAACGTTTGAGCCCTCTACGAGTAGCAGACGAATGTTTATTTAAATAATCGTTCTGACAAGTTAATTTCGGCCACCGATTCCGTAGTCAAGGGGATAGGACTGCCGACTGTCATCACGACGGTTCTAGGTTCGATCCTCGGCTTGGGAGAGGTGTTAGTCTAGCGGCACTGATGAGTTGTGATACAACGAAACAGGTCTGTATGTCGATGACTAAAATATATTTTATAAAGCTCCCCTCTTTGGTAGAGCACTCTTGTAAATTATCTTACTCGCTACTTAATTTAGCTGAAATAATGCGAAGCTCGCGATTTGTTTACAAACAAACGTTTGAGCCCTCTACGAGTAGCAGACGAATGTTTATTTAAATAATCGTTCTGACAAGTTAATTTCGGCCACCGATTCCGTAGTCAAGGGGATAGGACTGCCGACTGTCATCACGACGGTTCTAGGTTCGATCCTCGGCTTGGGAGAGGTGTTAGTCTAGCGGCACTGATGAGTTGTGATACAACGAAACAGGTCTGTATGTCGATGACTAAAATATATTTTATAAAGCTCCCCTCTTTGGTAGAGCACTCTTGTAAATTATCTTACTCGCTACTTAATTTAGCTGAAATAATGCGAAGCTCGCGATTTGTTTACAAACAAACGTTTGAGCCCTCTACGAGTAGCAGACGAATGTTTATTTAAATAATCGTTCTGACAAGTTAATTTCGGCCACCGATTCCGTAGTCAAGGGGATAGGACTGCCGACTGTCATCACGACGGTTCTAGGTTCGATCCTCGGCTTGGGAGAGGTGTTAGTCTAGCGGCACTGATGAGTTGTGATACAACGAAACAGGTCTGTATGTCGATGACTAAAATATATTTTATAAAGCTCCCCTCTTTGGTAGAGCACTCTTGTAAATTATCTTACTCGCTACTTAATTTAGCTGAAATAATGCGAAGCTCGCGATTTGTTTACAAACAAACGTTTGAGCCCTCTACGAGTAGCAGACGAATGTTTATTTAAATAATCGTTCTGACAAGTTAATTTCGGCCACCGATTCCGTAGTCAAGGGGATAGGACTGCCGACTGTCATCACGACGGTTCTAGGTTCGATCCTCGGCTTGGGAGAGGTGTTAGTCTAGCGGCACTGATGAGTTGTGATACAACGAAACAGGTCTGTATGTCGATGACTAAAATATATTTTATATTTTATATGTATATATATACATATACATATATATATGTATATATGTATATATATATATATATATAACTTGAGTTCTTTCATCCATAATCGAAACCGAAACCAAAACTTATGAAGAATTCTTGGTAAAGTTATTTGTGACAAGAAATAGGAGAACAAAAAAGTTAAATGGCCCGGATGTAAGCGTGACACACAAAAGAACACACATGCTACCGTATTAATATAGATGATGATGATGGTGGTGGTGGTGGTGGTGGTGGTGATGATGATGATGATGATGATGAAAACTAAAACAAAAGTAAAACTAAAGAATATAAAAACACGAAAACCGGATAATTGTAAGCTGCCCCCCCCCAAAATAAAATTCTACTGTTGTCATCAACTGGCACGACACGGAAAAGTAGTGAAGGGTCAACGAAGGTGAAAAGACCGAGAAAAGAAAGCACTAACCAGACCTCCACTGGATGAGTGCGAAGCAAATTGCATCCTTGGGGAGCTTATTGCCACCCAAACTTTAATAAAGCCTGATGGTTGGTGCCAGCGGGAAATCAATAGTAAACGGCTGTTGTGATAACACAAATTCATTTGTAAAGGTTATCGAAAGAGGCGAAAAGTACTAGATATCTGAGGAGACTTGTTATCATACACACTCCAGGTAACACTACAAATTATCGTCGGTGAGAAATCTCTGATGATGACCTGTGTTAGAACTCCTGGTAAATAATAATATATACTTAAAGTCTCCAAAAGTATTTGGCAAAATTACTCTGGAATGTAGAATGAAGAACACTTAGAATGCCGTCATAAGAGAAGGCAAAATAAAAATATGACAACGATTAATATTTGTTTTTAACATATTTATCTTCCATATTACATATTTCACAAAATTTCATTAAAGAGTTGGTGTAAAGAGTTGTTATGATTCCGGGTGTAATAAAATTTAAAGAAAAAAAAACTAATTACGATGCTTAAATGAAGCTTGAACAGCCTTTTATGAGATGGAGACAAAAGTCACCCTGTGGACTGATTTTTTGACTGACTGACACTTTAAAAAGCTGTTTTAAATAAATAATTGCCCGATTTTGTCGATTTCGAATTTGTTGGGTTTTTTTTATGTTCTTTTTTTGCTACATCAGTCAAGCGTTCACCAAACATTCGTTTCCTTTTGCGAATACGATGCTCCATCCTCATCCCCAATTCAAAGCAGCGTTTTGTTTTTTTTACTCGTCTATTGCAGTATTCTGAAGAAGGCAATCTCTCAACTCCATCAATCTGCCTAATAGAACTTTGTTGCAGATCCAGCTACTTTTCTTGAAGATACTTGTGACCATCATTGATTTCTGTGAGAATAGTTTTCCAAAGGCTCAGAAATAAAAGAAACGGAAACGACACTATCGAGTTGAGAATTAAAGATGCATCTGATCTTGTGGTTGCATTTTCTCCTTCTTCTGTGAGCTGTTCCAGGGCAATGACGACTTCCAATAATTTTTTTACCGTAACATTTACAGCATCTGCTCGACTACTCCATCTGGTTTCCACAGTCCGATTGATACTTAGACCGGTCAACTGAATCCGGACGACCCAACGATGTTTAGATGCAGAACAGAACCAGAATAACCGGTCCAGTATGCACAAAAATGTAACAGAGTGAACCGCTACAAAAGCGGTATGTACACAAGCCAGATTTAATGAATGGTTAGTGCATGGCACAAATAGAGCTTTTGGGTTGATTTCTGAGATTCGTTTCTGCACACCCGATCGGTGGCTTGATTGTAAAATTAAGCTGTACTGACATGCATAAGTTCAAGTGCAACGTGAACCAACATCTCGCTGCCCTAATCCCTACATAGTACCCCAGTAGATGTTTCCCCTGATAGTAGCCCCCTACATTAAAGTGGCAATGTGCCTTGTTTGGGGTGAAAATGTAATAAAAAAAAAAAAAAAAAAGAAGCTTGGCTGGGTATAGAAGCAATAACACCGAGACTACAAGTAAATTCTTGAAACCTTTGGGTGGTTTCCACTGAAAGACAGACATTTTTCCAACATTAAAATGTAAATGTATTTCCAGAAATCTATTCTAAATACATTTAAACTGTTTTATAGATTAAAAAAAGAATTACTATTTTTATAAAATTTTATTTTTTCATATTTAAACTTATAATATATAAGAAATTACAATTATTATTATTATTATTATTATTATTAGTAGTAGTAGTAGTAGTAGTAGTAGTAGATTGAGTCTCTCGGCTAGGTCATCCTTCCAAAATAAAACAAGATTCTATTTTTTAGGCGATTACACGTTAACGCCTTAAAAAACTTGGCGGAAAGATAAATAAACAAAAAATTATTTAAGAATTTAGGGTGGAGATCCGCTTCAATATTAATTGGACATAAAATGATTTTTTCATTTCAGAGATATTGTAGCATTTTAGAACACTAACCAAAAATTATTATTTTCCTTATGGAAATAAATTCTGTAAGCTTTTTTGAGGGGGCGGGCTAAACGATTACGCATAGTTTTACAATCTTGCCAGTTAGACTTCAGATTAGTGAACATTTCTACAATGTTAGTGTAGCCTAGATAATGATGATTATTCATCATCTTAGGTTAAGTTAATGTACGAAATTTTGAATTTAAAAATAATTTTTTGTACTTTTTTTCCGACAAGATTTTCAAGGTGCCTATTTGAAATCGCATGAAAAAAATGAAAGTCGAATAAAACAAAAGGAAAATATTATTTTTAGTCAATGGTGTTAGTCTAAAATTCTCAAAAAATTATAATTATCTGTATGTTTTTTGTTTTTTGTTTGTTTGTTTTTTTTTTCATTAAACAAATCAATCTACTACATATCTATGACATTGTCAGTAGTAATGACAGGGCAAATATTTATGATTAGGGTAAACACATAAAGATTCTTTTTGTTTTCGTATAGAATAGTTAAGAATACGTTCACATCCGTTCTTAAGTTAAAAATTGTTTTCTATATAGTAACTATGTTATTTAGAAACTTATATTTAAACTGGAGAGGGGGCTTTGTTAATTATTCTGTTCCTATACCGTTTTATTTTGCTTAGCGATCGTTAATTATTTCCAATTGTTTATGAAATATTCAAATAGCATTTTGCCAACTAATGACAAATGCAAATCGGCTTTGTTTTAAAAGAGAAATGCATCTTTAGTTGTTTCATTATTTTCAATCAATTAAAAGGAAAATATTCAAGAAAAATATTTAAACACCCACCTCGTATATTTAATCCACGTCCCTCTCACACACTAAATGCATTTTCTGTTTGCGAAAATATGTGCAGACATAAGAAGGTTTTAGAATAATTCGAAAAAAAAGACAAAAACAAATCACTAATTAAATATTTAGAAATTTAAAAAGAATCGGAATCGGGAATCGTATCGGAATCGGGAATTTAAAACAAAATCTATAATTGAATGTGAATTGTCCCATCACTATCATATAATATATATATATATATATATATATATATATATATATATATATATATATATATATTGTTACATATGCGATAAAAGGGGTGGTAAGGCAATTTATAACGTAGGGGTATGAACGGAAATTTAATGATAAAACAAATATCGTTTACCTTTGTAACACGTTGCCAAAAGGGAGATATAAGGGAATTTACGGGAAAGCAAAGACCCAAGTATTTTTCTCTCTATCGCATATGTGATACAGCAAAAAATAAAAATAAAACAAGTGGATAGAAACACAAGGACGAACACAATAAAAATACGATGAAATAACGAAATTACAGACACTTTTCCAATGATACAAAAATAGATTTATTCAAGAAAAAAAAAGGAACGAAAGAAAAAGAAATGTATTCTAAGCTATGGAATCTGAAGTATATCTACGCGTATTGAAATGAGCGACAGTCTGGGGGGGGGGGTAATCAAAGTCTTTGCACTTACACATCTCTTTTGTTTCCCCCTTTTTTCGTTTCTTTGCTGGTGTGTTTCTCGTCAACGACGCAGTTAATCCAAGATTCGGTGGGGAAAAGTTCGAATATCAAATTCACGTGTTCTCTTTTCTTGTTCGCGCTTTATATATCTGTC
>NC_136489.1:96141010-96366010 GCF_053919585.1 Euprymna scolopes | reverse complement strand
AACTATCGAGAACCACAATAGATTAAAATGAAAGAGAATAATAAAATATTAAATAATAAAAAATAGAATATGATCCCTAACTTGGAATGTTGTATGAGGATTAATAAATATAAGGCAATGTCATTCTTTATTTCCCTATTTAATTAAATATTAACCTAAAACTGGTCTTGAATCTAAGTAATAAGATAGTCGATATTTTGTGAACATTGAAGCCACCATTGGGAAAATACGAAACTAAAAATAACCATAACCTTATAGCTAGGTTGTTCTGGCCATATTATAAATATAAAAATAAAATTTTTAAAACTTATTTTTTTTTTAATTAATTATGTGAAATAAAGAAATCTAGAAATCTAATTTAGGAATTTAATGAATAGTATTATTAAAAGATATTAAATGGCTACGGGTTTTTGTGGAAACTTCTTATGACAAGTTTTTAAATAAGGATACGAAAATTAGGTGATATGTTAATATTTAAATAAGCTCTTGACAAAGGATGCGTTCAGGGTAAATGTTTTCGCATGCTTCATTTTCTTTAAGGAAAATTTCTTTAAATAATGTTCTATTGTCAAAGTGTTTTTTTATTCAAGAAGTCTGAAGAAAGGCTGGTTATGTGAAAATTTTCAAACGCCATAATGCTTGAAATTGTCCAACGGGCCTTGAAATAATTCTAACTTGCAATGAAATACACTTTTTGTTGCTACCAATTCCTTTGTTGAAGTCTGCGTTTTCTTAATACAGTATATATATATATATATATATATATATATATATATATATATATATATATATATATATATATATATATATATATATAGGGAGAAAGATTATTATCACAACTGCCAATACAAAATTTTAACCAGATCAGCACAATAATTTCCGAGTAAATCTTGACCAGACAGATTAAGTGATTTATATATAAACTAAATTAAAAAGGCGAGGAAAAAGTTGCATAAAAAATAATTTTAAATCATCGAATCAATAAGGACAAACATGAAAGAAAACTGGAAAAGAACCTTTAAAGGCCATAGAATTTCAAAGTTAAGAGGAGAAACCCCGGTATTGTAGGATAAAAAGGGTATACAAAAAATAAAACTGGCTTTAGAACATTTAGATTATGAAATGAAAAAGAAAATGGGGTAAATCAATGGCGAATATTAAAGGGTATGAGGATGAAAACGGAGTAAGATTAGTAGGTGAAAGGTTAGACAACAGAAGAAGGAGAAGAAAATATGAAAGAGGGGGTAAAATAACGCAGACATACAATAAAAGTACGTAGAGACAAAGAAAGCAAGTAAAGTACAATGAACGAGGCATTAAAAAAATTACTCCCCCCCCCATTAGCACCAAAAGTACCCAAATCCTTAACATATTTAAATTTGAGTTCAGCACCATGCAAAACTGCTAAATAGACATACACAGAAGATTTTGGATAAATATGGTAAAATAGTCCCCAAAATGGAGTGATTTTATTAGCCCTAAAAGAGACCCTGGGGCACACCCTAGAGTTATGGCGAAGTATAGACAAACGAAATTATATAGAAATCAGTTAGTTAAAACCTTTTAAAAATCATTTTTAATGTTTGTGCAAAATTTCAAAAAATTCCAAGACGTAGTTATTGAGAAAAGTGCGGACAGTCAAACGGACGAGAGTGAATTTACAGGTCCACCCTCCTTTTGTCGAGTGACCAAAAAGGGGGAAAAATAAGATAGAAAAATTTTAAACATAACAACCAAAGTCCTTGGAATAGTAATCCGGATGAGACGGTAGTAGTTAATTAAAAATCTGTTTGAAAATAAATTATGATTTAATAAGGGTCTATGTAACTTTTTCATCACCTTTTCAATTAAGCATATGAATCGCCTCTCTTAACCAGATAGAGATTTTACTATCTTCATAAATTTGCTGTATTAAAGTTAATATTCTTTTTTTGCTTATTCCTTGTTATATATAAGATATATTATTGTTTTTGTTTATTACCGATTCTGTTGCATTTGAGTGTTTCGCTTACCCAGGCAATGAGAAGTTACCTTCCCTTTGTTTATATGCGTCGCCCCCTCCCCACTTTTATGTGGCATATTACTTGTTAATATTTTTGGTATATTTTTTATTTAAATATTTCTTAAATATATTTTTATGTGCATAAAAGTTATCCATATATACGTGTTTTGGGTTATGACCCGTTGTAAATAATAACTAAATATTTAACAAGGATCGAGCTCATAAATGTCGAATTGGCAGCCTGATGTTTTACAACTAAGTTTCGATCAAGCTGTCGTTTATTTTATACACGATTTTATCGCTTTGAAATGTAAGGTTTGTTGATAATTTTTCATTAGCGATTCTGTTGTATTTAATTGCTTCGCTTACCTAAAGAAAACAAATGGCAAGAAACTCTCTTATCGCTTATGTAAAAGAAAGAATTAAATACAGCGATAATAAAAAAATTAAGGATGTTGCATTTAAAAGCGATAAAATCGGGCATAAAAATTAGATAAGGTGTCGTAGCTCAGTGATAAAACATTAGACTGCTGATTATATATATATATATATATATATATATATATATATATATTCTATGTTTAGAATATCCAAAAGTAAACACCATTAAATTCCAACGAGGTTGTTGATAGTGCTTAATGAAAAGAGCAGGATATTATTTCATTCAATTTAGGTATACAAAATTACAAAATTACTACAATAAATTTTCAGACGACAATAAGCCTCTGGTCTTACTCAGCTTAAATGATTGACCTCGAGTAAGATCAGAGACCTATTGTCGCCTGACGATGTCCTTTTAGACTGAAACAGTAAAGTTATGGCTGTTGATAGGTTCTTGTATATTTGAAGAACCTATCAACAGCCATAACTCAACTACCAGATTAAATAATAACACCAACTTAAATCAATCTACCGATCAATTATTAACCAACCCACCACATTATAATCCAACAATAGACCTAACGGAAAATAATCATAATAATCAAGAGGTAATATATATTGGTTCCACATCTGGCCCAATAAAACATAGAATTTCAACGCACAAACATTCTTTTAAAAATAACTCTCTATCAAACCAAACTACTCTATCCAACTATATTTGGCAACTAAAAAATAGCAATATTTCTTTCAACTTAAAATGGCAAATAATTGAGACTTGAAAATCATATAAACCAGGAGATAAATTTTATACATTATGTACAAAAGAAACCCTAAAAATTTTAAAATATGAAGATATAAAAAGCACAACCAAACTAGTAAATTCAAGACACGAGCTTCTATCGTGTAATCATAAACGTTGGTTTAAATTTAATAAATATAAACCACCTTAAATCATTAAAAATTACTCATTAGTAAAAATAGATTTTTTTTTTTTTTTTTTTAATAAATTAAGTTAAACCAATTACCGCCCTTAGACTCGTAAATCAAATAATAAATAAAGCCATGACAATTATCTCCCCTTAAAAACTTGGAAAAAAAAAAAAAAAAACTCTCTCTCTATAGATATTAACTGTAGCGTCTCTAAATCAAAATACGCTAACGGAAACAATTTACTGCACGAGCGTCGCCCTTTTAAAATTCATCATTCAATAAAATAAAAAGCTATAGCAAACATCTAAATGACTACTTTAAATACAGTTCCTGATTTCAAAAAAAGAAAAACCAAAAGGTAATTATATATCTATATATTTTTAAATCAAATTTATTATGTAAATTCAAAAATATATATATTTTTTCTACTCATTTCTATCTCTAACCTATACAAATTTTCTTATTAATTTTCTTATAAATTTTATATCCAAACCTTTTACTTCAATTTTTCAGATTCATCTGCCTTACTTTTAATGCTAGGTTTATTTTTGGTGTCTTTTCAATTCAATAGAAATCCTCCTAAATTTGCTGATGAGGAGACCGTGCTTACCAAAAAAACTATGTATAATTATTCTACGTGACTTCATGTATACCACAAATAAAAAGCACGGATTTCCGAAACGATCGTACAGATAATTGACTTTGTTGTTGTTCCTTCTTATGAAACTGATTTTTAATTTAATTAAATTTTGATTTTTAAATTTTAAAAATTTTAAAACTTTTAAATTATAAATCACATTACTTAATATTGAATTAGCTCTAGGACATTTAACTATCGAGCTTATTATATATCTAAATTACAACGAGCATTTCCTGTATTTTAATTAAACTAGTAATTTCACTATTACATTAAAATACACTTAGCTCTTTAGACTATTATTCTAATCTCCTTTAAATTATATATATATATATATATATATATATATATATATATATATATAATCAAAGATGTAATGTTTACCTGTTTTTGCAATTTATGACTATAATAAATTGTGGTTTCACTTAATGCCATAATCAGTGAATTCTAGCATTGCTACAAATATAATTTACTGATTTCTTTCTGTCCTCTGACGAGAAGAATGGCAAGATCAGCATTCTTAGAAACTCCGCGGAATAAGGACTTTGTAAATTGTTTTTTTTGTTTTGTTTTTTTGTTTTTTGGAGTATTCAGTGGGGTTTCTTTTTTTATTGGAGTATTCAGTATTTTGCTTGTAAATTTCAAGTTACAGTTTTAATTTTCTTTCTCTTTATATGTATATATATATATTTATATATATATATATGTGTGTGTGTGTGTGTATGTATATATATATATATATATAAGTTATAAATATATATATGTTATAAAAATATATATGGCAATTAAGCCATAATTTTTATATCTTACTACCTAGCTTTACCTATGTATTGAGCACTATTGAAGTAAATATTTAAAGTTTACGCATACAATAATACTTTCGTATATTAATTTATGTGATTAAATGAAGTAATCATATATATATATATATATATATATATATATATATATATATATATATATATCAATCACTTGACACCTTGCTTCGCTGAGTTGGTAAGGGGAACTGGTTGCGGTTGTTGACATCGGTGTGGCTTATTATTTTTGCAGGCGGCCTCTGATTGGTCGTCAATTGAATCGTGCGATCTTTGATACAGGCGAATGTTAGTCCATCCCGTGTCAACGGATGATTGTGACTGAAACACAGTGAACCGAATGTATGCCACGATTCTTCGGGGTGCTCCAAAATGTTTAGCTGTGATGGGCGAAACAAGCGAATTGAAAAAATAAGAACAACTTGATTTGTCATGAAAGGAAAATCGAATAGAATACAAACAATCTAAAGTACGCTGCCGCTCAATGTTCATTTTCAACCTTTTGAATTTATTTTTTAATGCTATCAATAGCGTCTATGTAAAGAACATAATTAATAACACAGGGTTCTCATTTAGATAGCTCAATAGTGCAATACTAGAGCTGCAAATATGTCTTTAAAAATACTACTTTACGAGAAACAGACACTGTAATGGTCGCTTATTTTTCAAACGTTAGGCTTTTATTGCTAACAACTTGCGTACAATTGTTCCTATTTACTTGCCTCCCCACGAGAGTAGAGTCAGACACAAGGTCTGTTTTTATGTGAAGAAAATTCAGCTCCCCAAAAAGGGGCACTCTTCGATGGGTTTCTCGGCCATTACACTTTCACCGTATCTCTACATATCAAACTTCTCGAACCCATACGTTGTCTGATACTGCCACTAAGGAGCAAACAAAAAAAAAAAGAAAAAAATCCGACTTAGCATATGTCAGGTGCAAATGAAATGCATTTATTCGTGGTTCTTATAACAAAAGCGCATTTCATTATCTTTCAAAAGTGTTTTACAAAGTATTAATTTATTTTATGGCGGGCTAATGTTCTCATCTTTATTGATTGTTGTTTCACGAAGTTCCTATCCGTCGCGGTTACCACCTGACGAAGGCCAGAGGAATAGTTGGTCGAAACGCCGTGAAATAACAACCAATAAAGATGAGAATAATAGTCCGCAATAAAATAAATTAATTAATATAAATAATACTCATCTTAATAATGAATTCCAATTAAAATAATATATATGTTTTACAAAGCTCTGCCATTTAACGTGTGCTTTTTAAAAGTCTCTGTCCCTGCCACCTCACGGCGGGCATAGCCAGCGCTTTCTCGCCCTCGTTTTCACACGCCCATCTTCCCCGGTCCGCAACTTGTTTCTTTCCTTGACCACATGGTGTATTTTTCTCTCCTTTTCTTGTCGCGCAAGCTCGCACACGCTTATATGTATATCGCTAAAAAAAGTTGCTGCTGCTAATATTTTCGCTAGTCAGCTGATTTCTCATACGCGTAATGCTTCACGTATATCGACTTAATAGAAAATGTTCATCATTTTTCGGCAAGAAAGACGCTCGTTGAAAACGAATAGGAACACTTGGTATTCATCAAACTCTCTTTCGCTACAAACAACCGTTAGAAGAATAAATATTCCTTTACACTTCCACAGAGGACAAGACCTATTATACAAAACTCTTCATATTTGCCTAAGAAGTGTAAAAGAAACGTTATTAATATATGAACACCCGCGCGTGAAAATATTCGTGTTCCACACCAGCGGCATTCTGCAATCCGATTATAATTGTTCAAGCGTTTTCTGATTTTTCAGTATTTTTCGATGCTACTATCCATCCACCCCCGTTTAAATATTCTGACATTTGTTTTATACATCTGTAATTTTCCCCTGAAAATAAATATTGATTTTTTTTTTCTTCCATGTAATTCATGCTGTTGGTTGTTGTAGTATTTTTTTTGTTTATTGTTTGTTCTCTGCCCCGAACAAATGTTGAGAAGGGATTTCGATTTATTTATTTATTTATTTATGTTTCTAAATCCGGTGATTTGCCTCCTAATATATTTTTCGAGAACTTACCATCTCATATATGCACAATCGTAACACAAACACACACACACACACACACATTATATATATATATATATATATATATATATATATATATATATATATATATATATATATATATATAAGCTGAACGTCTGTGTGTGTGTGTGTCTGGTCACGAATAGGCTCCTATATGGTTTACTATTATAGAAAACTGATCACATATAATGATAGAAGATGTATCGAGACACAGGAATGGGTATGTTTGATCTGGCACATTGATGATTCATTAAAATTGTGGGGTCTGCGTATGCGCCTGGTCCACAAAGTATGGAAATAAACAATTTAAAAATTAAAAAAAAAACGTTTACAAGTGTTTTTGATATAGATGTACATAATAATGCTTTGATAAGTATGTTTTAACTTAAATAGGTATGGTATGATAAAATTGTGGGGCCTGCGTTAGCGCCTGGCATCCATAGAATGGAAATAGGCACAAACTTTAATAAAGACTTTTCATATCTATCTGCGTAAGTATACTTTGATAATTATGTTTCATTTTGAAGAAATATGGTATAATAAAATTATGGGGTGTTCGTTCGCATCTGACTTTATAGAATGGAAATATGTCACAAAGTTTAACAAGCTTTTTTAATATAGATTCACAGAATATTGTGATAAGTGTTTCAGTGTGAACAGGTATGGTATAATAAATTATTGGGTTTATCTATTTTATTTTTACTTTCATCATATCTTGCTTTGGTTTTAATACCCCCAAATTCGAAGCTATCTCTTTACAACCCTTCCTTTTCATAACCTATCACACTTTCATAAATTAGAGTCTATTTTCTGTAGGCTGTTTTTGAACCGAGTCAACGACGGGTACGTTTGCTAGTATATATATACTATATGGAATCAAATGGACTTTGTAGCTGGGTTAGAACTCATAGACCAGCAGTAATTATTATTTTCAGCATTGATGACTGCATGAAACACTCACGTCTTTAGATATAAAAAGTATTATTAATTTCTTTTTTATTTTTACAAAGTAGACACCATTTATCAAGGTCCGGAAGCCACTCGGGGTTATTACGTGTACAGTAATCAATAGGATAGTATCGTAGTAATTGTTAGTATTGGAGATTTGATAAAGCGTCTTACTTAAGGGGGCGGTTGATCAGGAATTTGTTTACGTTGGACTTGAAGACATCCAGGTTGTATTCAGGTGGGAAATAGGCAAACGGAACAGAGTTCCGCAGGCGTGCACTTCTAAGAAAGAAGCTTTGTTCATGGAATCTACGTTTTGGTTTTGGCACAGATAAAGAGTGGTGAAAATTTTTGACAGTGGTTTCAGCTAGACGGGTGTTTATCGTGAAAGATTAGCGAGGCGGGGCCAGAGATTTGAGCTCAGACGAGTAATTGTCATGGAAGTAACGATAAAACAAAGATAGGCTCGCAACGTCTCTCCTGTGGTAGAGAGGTTGCAGAGAAGAGAAAAGGGCATCCCCCACTAAGCCACGAAGCCTATTTTGTACTCTGTCAAGGCAGGATAAGCTGTTTTTAGCAGTGAACTAGGCCTTTATGCTATACCTTATCGAAGGCCTTTGATATGTCAAGAGCAATTGCTCTAGACAGGGAGCCTTTGTCGAGAGATTCACTAATCCTATCAGATATAACCGTTAGCATATCTGCTGTAGATCTCGCGGAGCGGAAACCATATTGCATGTCAGTAAGAAGGTTATTTCTGCTGAGATGGTTGACTACTTCATTTAATATGGATTCCAGCAACTTACTCATGACACACAGGAGACTTATTGGTCTGTACTGAGAGGGAGACGACTTATCACCTGAATTCTTAAATACAGGGCATACTGATGAGGTTTTCCAGGGTGTTGGGAAGCACTTCTTAAGGCAATGCTTAAACAGTTTTGTAAGTATGGGGGAAAGTTCTGGTTGAAGCTTTTTCAGCACCATAATTGAGATGCCGTCAGGGTCAGTTACTGGAATTAAGGTTCTTGATTAGCTTCGCGACCTCACGCACAGATATCTGTATGTTGCATAGCGTGTTGTCTGTTTCAGGAGGAAATACGGGGAGTTGATGGCCATTGTCGCATAGAGTAGAATTAGCTGCAAAGTTCTTGGCAAATAGTTTGGCCTTGTCTGATGCTGACGAGATGACCTCAGGTCCATTGGTGATGGTTGGGATAGAACACACGCTTCTGTTCTAGATCCTGTTTGTTATTTGCAAAAACTGGTGGAAACCAAGCCGCTGCTAAGCTACTTTGAATTTTACGGACTAAGCATATAGCTCTCTTGCATTTTTATTACTCTTTTACAGTGGTTGCTGGTAGTCCAAAAGCAGCTTTAGTTTCAGTGCATCTATTACGTAGGTAGCTATGGAAAAAGTGATTTCTGTGCGTGATGGCAGCAGCAAATTCTGGGGAGAACCATGGCTGGCGGTTTGGTTTTTGTTGGAACTTTGGGATGATATGAATCGGTCTATGCCTACAATTATCCATTCGGTCAGGTCTTATACTATAGAGGACACATCCTTTTTAAACATGGAATGCAGGGGTAGGTCAGATATAAATGTACGGAAGCTATCCCATTCAGCCTTAGAGTATTGATATACAGTACGGTGGAGAGGTACGTCTAAAGACTTATTACATTTCGTTTTTATCTTAACAGATACAACCGAGTGGTCGGAAGATCCAAGAGGAGACTGAACGGAACATGAACATAGCTCAGGTGAAGTTGGCTAGAAGGCTAGTGTACTGACCGGAAGTATCGGGCACATGGGTGGGTCTGTGAACAATCTGGGTGAGGTCATAGGCAATGGCGAAATCATGACAGAACCTCCCCTCATCATCTGTCTTGTTCGAGTGGGTCAGCCATTCCACATTGTGGACATTGAATTCACCACAAATGTGAATGGTAGCCGAAGGATGTGCAGACAGGATGTGGTCAATTTTCTCAGGTATGCTCTTAAAGATAGTAACTGTTGTGAGGGCGACAGAGGGCAAATATACATGCAGTGGTGTAAGCAAGTGCAAACTGGAAGCATATATAAGGTAAATTAGGGTCTTCACTAGAGACATCCCTACCACACGGAAAGCCATCTTTAATGTAGGCAGATATTCCATGCCCATGGCGATCTTGGGGGTCAGATTTAGATGTTAAGTTAGAGTATCCTTTAATTATGAACTCGTCTAGGGAAGTGGTCGGTCCTATGCCAGTTTCGCTTAGGAAGAATATGTCCGGTTTCGTCTCCTGTAATTGTGTTTCAACCTCTGGAAGGTTGGAACGTAGCCTCCTGCTGTTGAAAAAGGAGACACAGTAGTAGGGGTCTACATTGGAGGATGGGGTTCTAGGTTTATTCGTGTGTTTTTTTTTCTGGAGATATTTCATGTTGAGAATTAGTGATTTGTTGAACAGGTCGACAGACTTGGTTAGAGCAGGAGAGGGAAAGTAAGAGAGAAAAAGACAGGGTTGTTTTTTAGCACATGATAAGGTAAAGCCGTAACAATTACCCGCTAGTATGGCATTGAGAGGAACCACCAGAAACTACTGCATGGTCCAGAATCCATTCACAGATAGCAATGCAGCAGCACCAGTACTTTGCCTCATTATATATCAACTTTTTCTTAATCCTTTGTCAGAAAAATCACTCATTGGAAGACTGAGTGACAAATAAGGAGAAGTGAGAGTAACGAGAACTGCCGATAACGCATCCACAATGCGTTGTCTACTCTGCTTAAAAAGGGGGCGGGTTAAAGGACTTATTAATATTTACTTAGTATAAGTCTGTAGCTCTAATTAGAAATGAAAGGTATTTGAAGATAAAATGGAAATGGAATACATTACTGTAATTTCCGTTTAAAAGTATTAAACTTTTTTCTTCTTATCCAAGAGACACTTCCAACAAAAGAATTATGATAAGGAGAATTTAGCACCGAAATAAATTTTAAATCGCTGTGGGAGGGAAGATTTCGTTTATATTTATAGAGAAAGTAGAGCAGTAATCCTAAAACAATTTGGGGGGAGGATATTCTAGATAACTTTGCATTTAACGACTGACTGAAATAAAATATATTAGACAAAATGAAGTCAAATAAAGAATTATAATAAGGACGATTTAGAACCAAAATAAATAATAAATACCGGTGGAGGGTTATCACGTGTTGAGATATTCATTAATATTTATAAAGAAGTATATATATATATATATATATATATATATATATATATATAAAACACCTAGAGCCATAGTGTAATATCTGTTCCAACACCTTGCTCCCCCCTCAGTCAGTGGAGGAGAACTCCTTCATGACTGAGATTACTATCACCCCTTCTATCATCCCTCCTCCCATACATATACCCCTCCAAGTGGCCCCTCTCCTCTGGGGAACGAGATCTTCCCCACACTAAGAACCGATCATGGGTTTGGCCATACCCACGTGGGGAGACAAATAAATAGAAACATTAAAAAGTCCCCTACGTATATTTATAAATATACCTCTTTATTTAAACAAACATAATATTAAGAATACCCGAACAGTCTAAGACTGAAACGAAAAATCACGATACTAAAATCTAAGAATCCAGAAAATAAATATCAAAATTGAATGAAAATAACCCTACCCTTATTTCGGAGGAGCTGGCTCCCCCTCCTATACACACACATTAGTAACGACCTTGGATCACAGTTACCTTTTACCTTCCTAGGGAAGCAAATAACTTTATAATATTATAAAACAGAACATTCATTCTTCAAATCAATAAAAGAAAACACACACTCACACACCGACATACACGCACACGCACACACACACACACACACACACATCCTACCCTATGCACCCAGTTGATCAAGTACCAATGGGCCCCTCACCCCCACTCAAGTAAGAGTAAAAAAAGGAAAAAATGAGAAAAAACAAAGAAAGATAAATAGATAAATAGAAACACAAGCAGAGAGAGAGAGAGAGAGAGAGAGAGAAAGAGAGAAACATAAGACAGCAGTGACCACAGTTCAGCCCAATGAACCAGTAATAAAAATTGAACATACGAATGAAAAGTAGAATCATTTACACATGTTTCCACCTCTCGGAAACATTTCAAATGAACTACGAAAATGTTCTTTTACATCTTTAACACATCTTGAATATATTCTAAACATTCTAAATACTTTCTGAAGAGGGCGCTTCACAGAACGTCTGCAACGCGTTAAAAACGATTTCAATGATTTAAAAACATTATTACAATGATCTAAACATAATTTTAAATGAAAAACCAAAACATGGAATAATAAAATAATGTTAAAAAATACACATTGTTGTTGACCACCCCCTTATTTATATATATTATATATATATATATATATATATATATATATATATATATATATATATAACTGCACTTACGAGCTGTGATACAGCGAAACAGTACTGTATGTGGATGACTATTATATATATGTGTGTGTGTGTGTATGTGTGTGTAATGATTAGATCACTCTGAGAGACGTTAAAAACATTTAAAAATAAATGTTTAAATTTCAACAATATTTCTCGCAGTTAACGGTGGATGAAGTGATTTAGTCCTTATAATGGAATCAGAGATGGATCAGTTGCCTGGTTCGAATCTCTCGACCGGTGTTAATTGTGACACCCTGCACTGATAATTCCTGAAAGGATGAAACACTAGTGTCTGCACGTATTTAATAATTATTATAGCAAATAATTATGTCATCCCCTTTAAGAAACTCGTTTCTTATCGTTGAGCATTTTTCAGTTGAATTAAAGTCAGTCAATTTAGCTCGCATGCGCAGATCATCATATAATGATTAGGTCACTTTGACAGACGTTAAAAATATTTAAAAATAAATGTTTAAATTTCAACAATATTTCTCCCGGTTAACGGTGACCAAATGGATTTGGTCCTTGTTAATGGAGTCAGGGATGGCTTAATCTTGACACCCTGTACTGATGATTCCCGAAAGGATGAAACATTAGTATCTGTAGGTATTTAATAATTATGATAGTAGATATATATATATATATATATATATATATATATATATATATATATATATATATATATATATATATATATATATATACCTTGATAAAATATCTTAAGATCTCCCAAGGAGTATATCAGTGTGATGAATCCTAGATAAAAAAAAAATCTAAAATAAAAATAATATAAAAATTGTAAAAAGAAGTAAAAATGGAAACAAATGGATAAACAATAAATGAGTAAAACCAAAACTGAACTTTAAGGATAACAAATCAGAGTAGAAATTCATCTCAATATCAGTCATCATTTATTCATTCATCAATCATTTAATTATAGTTCTTACTTCTTATGCTGTAGTATCCTATACACATATCAGTATAGATATATGTACTTAAGTATACCTACATACGAATATATATATATGTGTGTGTGTGTGTGTGTGTGTGTGTGTGTGTGTGTGTGTGTGTGTGTGTGTGTGTGTGTGTGTGTGTGTGTGTGTGTATAAAAATAATGGAAATTAGCTGGACCTGTAGAAATTCCACACGGGACTCATTTATATGCAATACAGTATCGTCCAAAACTAAGGGAAAAAATTTTCAAACCTAATATTTGTAAGAAATAACAACTGTGAAAAGCTGAAATTTTGACAACTGGTAGTCGTTATCATCCATAATAACATACTAAAATTTGAATCATTTTCAAAGAATAGAAAAAGAATAACGATTAATTATTTTGAAAATAGGAACATCCTCCAAAAGTAAGGAATGCAGTTCCTATTTTTTTAACAAATATGTCCGTTCTAATTCAAATATGGGATTTTAACTGAAATGAAACGATTGTATCTTTGTTATGTAATTTATTCGATGATTATATGTATTAATAATTATGGAGTGTTTTCTATGGTGTGAGAGAATTAACCCGTTTTTAAAATTAAATTATATTATCTTGATAGAAGTTTACTTATTAATGGCAATGCATTATAGAATCCTTAACGTCGTTTAATTGTGCTTGAATATTCGATAAGCGCTGATTCAAAAAATCTCCATCTGGGTTTATTCTAAATAAATTTAACTATTTTTGCTTGTTTGAGTTCAAAAGTATGATTATGCTGCAATTAATGATAGAATAATGCATTCAGAGAATTGTTATTTCTTATATCTCTTTTATGTTCATTGAGTCTTTTCTCTAATCTGCGATGGGTTTCACCAACGTATATATGATGGCAATTATTGCAAGGAACAATGTGTATGCCTGCATTGGAAACGAGTTTGTTTTGGAGATGTTTTGTTGTTTTTAATGTTTCTTTTATAGCTTGTGATGTGGTTTGTGTGATTGGAATTCCTAGTTTGTTTGTGCGTTTAGTGTTCCTGGCTTGGTTGATATAGCGAGCTGTTTCAGATGCTTTTTGGCCTTGCTTGAATACAAATAAGAAAATTGTGCGATGTGTTGCAAAGTATTGTATGTTTGATGTGCATAGGTAAAAGAATGTCTGTTTATGAGAGAACTGTCTGGTGTATATGATTTTTGCTTATTTATCCTGAACTTTAGAAAACGCTCCTATAATAATTAATACATGTAATCAATTTATAAATTACATAACAAACATAGACTCATTTCATTTCAGTTACACATTCTTATTTGAATTATAACGGACATATTTGCTCCAAAAAGAATATGAATTGCATCATATATTTTAAATATATTAACGGCGATATGACGTTATAAAAAAAATCATACTCTCTTTCAAAACGCTACGCCCCCTCTTTTTTTTTTTTTTTTTTGGAATTTCTAACGCTTTTTTCCATTTCTGAAATGGAACAAGGTCATACATTTCATTAAATCATAAATATATTTTCAAATATTTGTACTGGTGTTTTGTTTTCTTAATTTCATTCATCCAGAGGAAGTCTCGAAATAAAGACGAAACGTTGTGAAAAAATAACTTGGCTTGTTTCTTTTATCTTTACCTCTCTCTCTCTCTCTCTCTCTCTCTCTCTCTCTCTCTCTCTCTCTCTCTCTCTCTTGATATATATATATATATCTGGTTGACAAAGTTCTTGGGGTTTTTAACTTTTAAATTGAGATGAATATATCTTGGCTCAAACAGAAATTTATTGATCGAAATTAACACTATCAGAATATAATACATTTTTACTAAGTTTATTTATTTATTTTATTTTTTATTTTGATTTATTTTTTTACATAGACATCACTACTTATCAAGGCCAAAAGGTCACTCGGGGATAAGGGTTAAAGAGTGTACAGTAGTAATTGGACAATATAGTAATCGTTAGTAATGGAAAGTCGGTAAATTTGTTAAATTATATGGAACGGCTCATCAAAAACTTGTTTATGTTAGACTTAAAGACAACCATATTGTGATCAGCTGGAAAGCAGGAAAACGGAAGACAATTCCATAGGCGTGCAGTTCTCAGAAAGAAGCTTTTCTCATAGAATCTACGTTTAGGTTTAGGCACAGATAAAGAGTGGGGAAAATGATTGATAGTATTTTCTGCTAGACGAATGTTGTTTGTGAATGTTTGGCGAGGGGGACCATAGATTGCAGCTCAACCGAGCACTTGCCATGAAAATAACGATAAACCAGAGAAAAACTCGCAACATTTCCTCTGTGAGAAAGAGATTGCAGCGAAGAGAAAAGGACATCCCCTATGAGGATACGAAGTCTATTTTGTACTTTATCAAGGCAAGATAAGTTCTTTCTAGCAGCTCATGCCCAAATGTGGCAACAGTACTCCATACTTCGACGTACCTGTCTAATGGAGTGGCGTATTTATGTCAGTAACGTAAAAATCTTGCGTTCTGGTGGCGATGAAGTCGCTGAGGCCTTTTTGATATCGCTTAGGTTTTTGAAGCATTCCTCATACAGAAAATTGTCGAGGTGGTTGAAAAAGTGGTAGTCGATAGGTGACAAGTCTTGAAAGTATGGCGGATGAGGCAGAGTTCTGTAACCCAATTCGTTCAACTTCTGCAGGGTCGGTTCAGCAACGTACGGTCATTGTCGTGGAAGAGAATTAGGCGTTTTCTGTTTACTAATGCTGGGTGTTGTTATCGAAGTTTCTGCTGCATTTCACCCATTTGTTGACAGTACTTCTCCGCCGTAATGGTTTCGCTTGCATTCAAAAAACTGTAATCGATGAGACAGTCAGCATGACCTTTTGATACAACTCTGGCTTCGGGAAATGTCGGCCTCTAACCACTGAGCTAAGCGTCGCCGGTCGGTAAAGAACCTACTTGTTATCGCAAGTCACAACCCGGTCGAAAAACGGGTCGTTCTTGTTGCGTAAGAAGAGGGAAGATGGCACTTCATAACGGCCTTTCTTTTGATTGTCTTTCAACTCGTGAGGAACCCATTTATCAAGATTTTGTCTTTTCAATCTCTCTCAAGTGGTTGGAAATCGTCGAATACGTTACGTCTCATTCAGAAACAAGTTCTTGAAAAGTTGTGCGTGGATTGGCTTCAACTAAGGCTCTTAATTGATCGTTGTCAGAATCCGATGGCTGACTACAAAACTCATCATCTTCAAGGCTCTCGTCGCCGCCACAGAATTTTCTTGAACCACTATTATGCTGTGCGTTTAGTGTTACTCGGCAAAACGCTTAGTTGATATAGCGAGCTGTTTCAGCAGCTTTTCGGCATAGCTTGAATACAAATAAGAAAATTGTGCGATTTTGCTTTTTTTTCATCTTGTATGTAGGTTTGGTGCGTCAGTAAGACATGAGTGTCGACATTCTACTGCAATAAATTGTAAACTATACCAAAAAAAAAACTTTCTTGTTTCTATTCTTTATTTTTTTCTGTAATTTGCAGATCACTAAAGCAACAGTGGTTTATGTTACAAAGCATGTAATACGTAGTTATTATCCAGCGCTGTCAGATGGTTGGTAACGATAAATCTTAAAAGAAATAGCAAAGTTAATATGTACGAGAATCCATACAAATATATTAAACCATGCTAGCACGAAATGTAATCCAATGAAAATGTCCAAATCAAATATACTGTTAGTCAGAACTAAAATCTAAGGGTAAATATATGAAAATCGAGACACAATTACGCCCAGCGATAATGTTCTTCTCCAATAATCTCAAGAAAATAATAATGTGGGAATTTACGATCTTCTGGGGAGAATACGCGAAAATGGCTCATGAACGGAAAATAGTAAATATGATTGGTTATTGTAATGTTACAAAAATAATCGGTAGAAGGCAAGTCGCATGCCAATGGAAGTTGGGACAATATGGTTCGTTGCAATATCACAATCAAACAACTTGGCAGATATTGGTTTCAAGGGAGCTTAGAAGACAAAATCTATCCAAAATTTAACCGACATGACAGAGGAGGCGACAACATGTTTATAGATTAAACAGCACAACGCATGCGCAATAAAGATACATTAAATGTATCTCTATTTATATAAAGTTAGTATGTTTATGTATGTTTATATTAGACTTCTTTATCTCGTTAAAAAGGGGCAAAAGTTATAGCCCGTTGACTTAGAATGAGTGCTTCATGCCAAATTGATGGTTGAATATTGTTAAATTTGTGCTCATTTTTGTATTAAATACCAAGACCTATTAATCTTCAACTTTTCATCAAACGAATAACATAATGCTTAGTTTGTTGCACCTTATCATAAGAAAGACCCATACAAAATCATGGGATAAATTTTGTGCAACATTGGTATAAAGATTCTAGACATAAGTTTTAGTATCATAATTTGTTGATTTTATTATTCGCAATATGACATAAAAGCGGTGTAAAACTGTTTAAGGGATTTACTTTACTCGTTCTCAGAGATAACCTCTGTCAGCAAAAGATGAGAATGCTTATGGAACAAAACGGTGAACAAATAAAAAAGTATCCCTTAAAAGAGAGCGCCGGCGCTGTGAGCCATAATTCTCCAAATTCCACAAAACACTCCTGATCTCTCGATAATAAAAAATAAAAATAAAAATAAAAAGTGGTACATGTCTAGTAGAACAATAAATAAATGGTAAATAACATTTACCCCTTTATGATCTGATTGAACTAATTCGTTCAGTCGTAAATAAATTAATGTAACGGCATAAATAAAGTAGAAATTGATTCAAACACGGTTTGTATGTATTAGTCTAGTATTTGAGTAGATGCCAGATACCTCCAGATTGCCACTGTCTGTTGTTTATATTCAGTATACCGCCATCTGTCTTGGAGAATGGAGGATTTCATTTGTTGTCATAAAACACTTTTTTCAAGCACTATAGGTAAGTTTATTAAATGCAAGTGTTAATTTAACTATTGAACTTCATAATTTTCCAGTTTGAAGACAAACATAGTATTATTACAGTTTGAAGACAAACATAGTATTATTACTCTTTAAACTAAAATTAACAACAAATATTTTTTTTAATCATCTACATCATAATTCAAGCCATAAATTGTTCTTTCACAAGTGTTAATGTTGCAATATATATACTCAGAAACCTGGTGAGTAATATGAACGCATTATTACATTTTTTAAATTTACTATTTAGAGGGTGCCTGAATCCAAACTCGCCCCACAAACCCCAAGTACTTTGAAAATAGTTTAGATATATAAAGATTTAATTGAACAGAAAGAATTGCTTTACATCAAAGTTGGGGTTATATTAAGTAATGCATATATATTTTTTAAATATTGATGCACGCACGAACGTCAATAATATGTATCCGAGACCCGGTAGTCCTGCAACTCTCTAGGGTCGCTGCGTTAATTCATGCAATGTGTCTGGTGTCTCCAAGGCTTCAGAATATAGCATATGGTCATCAAATGGTTACCCATTGTAGCACTACACAAGCTCAACATCGCTTAACTTCGGTGATCTGATGGAAATCGGTGTGTCAGCATAGTTATGTCATCTAATATGCATACGTTTGATAAAATACTATTGAACGTGTATTATGAAGCATGGAATGTGTATTCTAAGCAATCGGGTGGGTGACGTGGGCATAGTTTTTTTTTTAGTAATCTTCCATTAGTATTGAGTGGGGTATCATCGAAGTCGTGCCATACCTGCTAAAGAAAATGAAAATTCAAATTTAAAACTAATAATATATTCACTGCTTACACATATCCTGGGACAAGTATTCTACTAATATGGTCTTCTCATAAAAATAAAATCCTATGGTATTACTGGACGAATGCTTAACATAATAAAATCCTTCTTAAATGAGAGAAGAATCCAGGTTGTCATCGATGGGCGCACGTCCAAAAAATTTGATATAAATGCGGGTGTACCTCAGGGACCTTTGTTGTTTCTGATATTCATAAATGACTTACCTGATAAAATTGTCTCAGAGGTGGGTATATTTGCTGATGACATCACGTTCTATAGCAGGTACGTGGGTAAAACTAACGAGCACATATCTAAGGTGATGGCGGAACCCCTAGCGGAAAACCTTCAGTCTGTAGTGGAATGGGGTCAAAAATGGATGGTAACGTTCAACGCTGCCAAGACAAAGCTCGTTTCCTTTAATAATTACATGATTTCAATGATTGTTTTTCGTATTGTATTTCAGATTGATTTGTTTCTTTATTTGTGTAATTTAAAAGAAGTTTTTCATGCGTTTAAAAGTTTCTAATTATATTCATTGAATATGAGCTTGTATGTATTTTATTTTATTAAAAAATTTTTTTTTTTTACATAGGCATCACCACTTATCAAGGTCCAGAGGCAACTTGAAGATACGGGTTAAAGAGTGTACAGTAGTCAATTGGACAATATAGTAATTGTCAGTAATGGAAATTCGGTAAATTTGTTAAGTGGAACGGCTGATCAATAACTTATTTACGTCGGACTTAAAGACAACCATATTGTAGTCAGCTGGAAAGCAGGCAAACGGAAACACAGTTCCACAGAAGGAAATTTGTTCATGGAATCTACATTTAGGTCTAGGCACAGATAAAGAGTGGGGGAAATGATTGATAGTTTTTTCAGCTCAACAAGTGTTTCTCATTAAGGTTTGACGAGGGGAGGCCATGGATTGGAGCTCAGACGAGCACTTGCCATGAAAATAACGATAAAGCTGAGACAGACTCGCAACATCTTTTCTATGATAAAGAGGTTGCGGGGAAGAGAAAAGGGCATCCCTACTAGGCTACGAAGTCCATTTTGTAACTCTATCAAGGCAGGATAAGTTCTTTCTAGCAGCTCCTGCTTAGATGTGGCAACAGTACTGCATCCTTGGATGTACCTGACTCTTATATAGAAAGAACAGTGACATATCTACTAGATGGATGGAAGGATCTCACCATTTTTCCAGCGACCTTGGCAACGGATTTGATGTATGTGTTTCGTTTCAGATCAGGAGTAAAGGTCAAGCCCAGAAGCTTGTCAAAACATGAGGCCTTCCCAAGATGAGAGCCATTCATTTCAGTTGATGCCAGGTAAAGATCAGAACGTTGATGATGTAAAGATAGAAGCTTGGTTTTAGATGCATTAAAAGTAACCAGCCTCCTTTCCCCATTGTACCACGTACTCAAGATCAGAGGAGAGAGAATCAGAGATAACTTGGTCGTTTACGGTCTTTGATGTGTTGCCATAGATGGTAGTGTCACCAGAAATGCCTACGAATGATCTTAGGATGTGATTTTGGAAGATCATTGATGTAGATAAGGCAGAGTTGGACCCAGGATGGAACTCTGAGGGAATATAGTATTGATACTATGAGCTCCGATTACTACCCATTAACTACTACTCTTATTAATCTATTAAAGAGAAATGACTTAATAATTGAGAAGACATTTCCAACTATACCATAGCTGAAGATCTTGTGAAGTAAACCTTTTTGCCATACCCTATCAAAGACCTTTGATATGCCAAGCGCAATTGCCCTAGAAAGGTAGCCTCCGTCGAGAGATTCGCTAATCCTATGAGATATAACTGTAAGCACATCTGCTGTAGATCTAGCAGAAGGGAAACCAAAGGTTAATTACACAAGATATCCAGCTATTGTATAGCTGGAAATGTCTTCTCGGTTATGTCACTAAAAAGTTATTTTTGCTGAGATGTTTGACTACTTATCTATTTAACACATATTCTAGCAACTTACTCATGGCGCACAGGAGATTTATTGGCTTGTACTGAGAGGGAGATGACCGATCACCTGAATTCTTAAATACAGGGCATACTGACAAGATTTTCCAGGGTGATTGGAAGCAATTCTCCTTAATACAGCTTTGTAAGTATGGGCGCTAGTTCTGTTTTTTTTTTTAACACTATAATTGGAATGCCATCAGGGCCAGTTGCTTTACTTGAATCAAGATTTGTGATTAGCTTGGCAACATCACGTACAGATATTTGTATGTCACATAGCGTGTTTTCTGATACTGGAGGAAATGTTGGGGTTGACGGCCTTGGTCGCAAAGGGTAGAATTAGCTGCAAAGTTCTTGGCAAAGAGTTTGGCTTTGTCTGATGCTGACGAGATTACCTCAGGTCCATTGATGATGGTTGGGATAGAGTATACGCTTCTGTTCAAGATTATGTTTGCTACTTGCCAAAACTGGTGAGAACTAAGCCGCTGCTCAGTTACTTTGGATTTGACGGACTGAGCATACAACTCTCTCGCGTTCTTTATTACGTTTTTACAGTGATTGCTGGCAGTCCTGAAAGCGGCGTGAGTCTCACTCAGTACATCTATTACCTTGGAAGCAATGGAAAAAGTGATTTCTGTGCGCAATGGCAGCAGCACATTCTGGAGAGAACAAGGCTGGCTGTTAGGTTTTTGCTGGAACTTTTTCGAGATTATGAAACGGTCTATACCTACAATTAACCATTCCGTCAGGTCTGATACTATAGAGGACACATCCTTTTTAAACATGGAACGCAGATGTAGATCTGATATAAATGTAAGGAATTTTAGGATGAATTTGGTAATTTGGTTTAGAATAAACTAGGGTGTGTAAGCTTATGATATGAAGATAGCTAAATAGGAACATAGATTATAAGATAGCTACATACAGAGGCATGCATATATGAATAACATTATAGTTACAATTGAATCTTATAAATCTTATGGGTTATCGTTAACTTCTGCAGATTTAATAAATTATACTTTACTGAATTTAGAGTCGTGTAGATTATTGTAGGTTTTAATACGGTTTTATTTTGGTTTCTTTTACATTTAATATATTTTAGTGTTCTTTACGATAAATTTTACCACCTTCTTTTTAGTTGAATGGATTATAGATTTAAAAAAAATAAACAATAAAACGTAATAAAGTAACTTTAATATATTTGTTAATCAAATAAAATAAATGAATTAAAAATAATCATTTTCGTATAAAACGTAATTAAAATACTAAGCTAATATTGTGTATTTAATAAGTTAAATTAACATATGAAAATTAATATTACTATAGCCAAGAATTTACTTTAAGGAACGTTTTGGGTTTGGAGATGTGATGATATCCTTTCATATCCCATGAAATGAGCATTGATTGATGCATTTGAGTATTAATATTAGTTGTAAATTTGTAAATGTAGTGGAATCGTTAATGTGGTAGTAAATATATTCGAAAATTCTGATAGGTATTTTAGTTCGTAAATTGAATATGTTTCTTAATTCATAGTAATGAGTACGAAAATAATAATGGGTCGAAGGTAGATAACTCCGAAAGATTAGGTAACTTGAATGTATCTTGTTTGCCGGCTGATTGGATAGGATTAAAATTACAATGATCACTACAAACTTTAAGCTAACATCCGGTTTATCTTATTTTCGTAACAGTCAGTTAAATAAAAGAATATTCGCTTAATATTTTCAGGGTATCAGATTTTTATAATAAAAAAATAGATATTTTGTATTTTTATTTTATTTGAGAACAATTTTCACAATAATAAAGGTTTGTTTGCAGTAAGTTTGTACGCTACATGATAATTTTTGCTGACTTATTTAGTTTCGGATTTCTCCTGTAATTGTGATATATTATTTGTAAATCTAATATAATTAAATTTGGGTTTTTATCATTAATGTTTTCAAAATAAAATTACTTATTGTTTATTGACTGATTTAAAGTAAATACGTCAAATTTTAGAAATAAAGCCAGGATTAAAAAAGAAAATGGCAACATGAACGCATTATTTTTCTTCTGGTAGGATCCGTGTTTAAAGTGCGTGTTTTAAAAGAACTATTTCTTTTTCCACCTTTGGTCTTTTAAAAATCTCTATTTTTCTTATGGATTTATATGAGTCTCTGATAAATTGTTTGATCCATCTATATCAGTTCAAGTACATTGATAACCAGGGCTGTAACAACGGCATATTCTTTTCATTTTTTTTTACTCTTCGGTATATATCCGTTTATATCTTATATGTTATTATATAGACTTAGGTGGTTCTCGGTTGATTGACTGTGTCTTACTGTGTCGGATATATACTGGAGAGTCAAAGCAATGAAACGAATATCCTGTTGTCACAGCTCTATTGATAACATAAGTTAAAAAATACTTTTTAATAATCGCTCAATATGTGAGTAGTGCTTTTATAAGCAAAATTATATAAACACTAGCAAGTAGGGGGGGGCGTCCGGCTTTGCACGGGCGTAAAATACGCTTAAATATGATATTTTAATTTGCCCATATTTTGTATATATTTTTTATAGAGTCGTGATTTCAAAAGTAAAATAAGTATTTTGGTGACATTAGCTAGAATCGAAATCAAAACCGTAGCATTCACAGCTGTTTATGTTACCACTGTACCAACATGATATGCATACGAACTGACTGAAAATTAATAATGAAAAATAAACTAAGATGGATGTATACAATGTATAACTATTTTTTCAATTTTGACCCCTTAAAAACGATTTTAACCAGCTAAAGACCCATCGAAGAACGGTCCGTAGAAAATCCAATCATTTGAGGTCCCTAATGCCGCTCTGCGACTTTTATTTTCGGAGAAGATAGACTTTGAAAATATGGAGACAGAAAGACATATAATATTTTATATATTAGATTAAGTGAAACTTATTCGAATCGACCTAACAAGTCTTGACGGGGTTCTAAAAATCCCCTGCAAAGTTTGTTGACGTCAAAACGTTGATCGATTCGTGCATGTTTCCCCTAATATATATATATATATATATATATATATATATATATATATGTATATGTATATGTGTGATGAAAATAATGGAAATAGTATGCCGACAAAATAGAGAAATAAAAAAGGAACAAACCGTATTATGTGTTCATCAACATTTCGTCTTTATTTCGAGACTTCCTCTGGATGAATGAGATTAAGAAACAAAAAATACCAGTACAAAATATTTGAAAATGTTTCACGTGCACAGTGTGATGCAGTTCTTTTTCAGAAAAACGGAAAAAGACGTTGGAAATTCAAAAAGGAGGGGGGAGGGTTGGCGCTGTTAAAGAGAGGGAAATTTTAGTGACGTCATATTACTGTGCACGTGAAACATTTTCAAATATTTTGTACTGGTATTTTTTGTTTCTTAATCTCATTCATCCAGAGGAAGTCTCGAAATAAAGACGAAATGTTGATGAACACATAATACAGTTTGTTCCTTTTTATTTCTCTCTCTCTCTCTCTCTCTCTCTCTCTATCTCTCTCTCTCTCTCTCTCTCTCTCTCTCTCTCTCTCTCTCTGTATATATATATATGTGTGTGTGTGTGTGTGTCTGTCTGTCTGTCTGTCTGTCTGCATATTTTCAAACTATCTCCTCCGAAATTAAAGCGGCGCTATGGGACTCAAATGATTGGATTTCGTACGAACCATTCTTTTATGGGTCTTTAGCTGGTTAAATATTTTTTAAAGGGTAAAAAATTGGTCAAAATTGAAAAAATCGTTATACATTTTGTACATTAATCTTTGTTTATTTTTAATCGTTTCATATGCGTGTCTAGTTGGTATAGTGGTAATGCCACCAGCTTTGAAGGCTTAGGTTTCTGTTTCGATTCAAGCTGATGGCATTCAAATACTGTTTTTACTTTTGAAATCACTACTCTATGATAATATCTGTACAATATCTGGAAAAATTAAAATATCATATTTAAGCGTATTTTACGCCTGGACAAAGCTGGGTACCCTCATCTCGCTAGTTTATATATATATTTTTATAAAGATAGGTAGATAGATAGATAGAAAGAGAGAGAGAGAGAGAGAGAGAGAGAGAGAGAGAGAGCATTCTATATAGTCGGAAATTGCGAATGCATAAGTATCTGCAGATGTTCCTTACGTTTAGTGATAGTTGTTTTCTCAGTGGCTATAACGACGCATTGCTAATAAGACGATTGTTTTATGAATCATAGATGAACAATTGTCAATTCCTAGCTAGACCGAATAACCGGATTACGTTGAACACATAGGTTTGTTAACCACAGCCGGTGGGTTGGTATCTCTGGCAAAAGAGAGCAAGGTCTCTCACAGCACAAATGTATTACTTCTTAGTAAATATTAGAGCAGTCTAGGTTGCCGATAATTTCGAATCCATAAATATTTATTAATTATCCTTACATGTCGCAATAGCTAACGGATTTAGGCGTTTATAATTGTTATTAAAAGGTTTATTAACCCTCTAAACGGCTACTTTAAGAATATTTAAGATGGCCTCATCGGGAAATAAAATAGCTCAAATATTTTGAACATTGGATATCTAGATGGTAAATCGAAAAAATTGTATGCTGCAAATAAAAAATGCTTTCTGTGCATTTGCGACAATTGCCTTGTATTTGATGTGATCTGTATAATATTGAAATATTTATTACAGTTTTAATCATACTATATCCAGATATTGGAAAAACTAGGTGCCATTAAAATTTATAAATAATCTTGACTGGATGCCAAAAATATTTTAGGCATTATTTCCGGATTGGAGTCTTAGATGTGCGACATTTGTTCTGAGTGCATTTTTACACCTTCCAGCCACAGTCCTTACGCCAATGAGAACAAATTTGGTTGTCATTTTATTGGAAATAGTTATAAGTGCATTACGTTATGGGTCTCCAAACTACGGTATGCCAAAGATTGTAATCTGGCCCGTAGAGCCTTTATGGTGAATGTAATAATATTTAGAAAAACATTTTAAAATGAAAATGCATGAAGATAGTGTGATGGTTTTTCTTTTTGATTCGAAAAAGATTAAAAGAATGAGGTATGGGAGAACTAATTTCACTAAAAAGTAAAATTGATAAGGAAAACAGTATAAAACACGGCCAGGTCATTTTTTTTTTTTGTCATTATTATTTTAGCCCGAGTAGCTCTAAAAAGTTTGCAATATGACGCCCACCTCCGTTCAAAAACTTTGGAAACCCCTGCATTAGATGAATCGCTTTCTTCATTCTATAGTTGCATCGACGGAATGCGTGTGTTTTTCTGTATGCGTGTATTTATCATACGGCATAATAATTTTGACACATCGGTTTTTGTAAGATCACCGAAATTAAGCAACGTTGAGCCTGACTGCTACCAGATGGGTGACCATTTGGAACAGTATTTAGGAGGACGAGAGAGTGAGGCTGGCTCTTAGCTAAGCTGTCTTACAACCTTCCAGCGCATCTCTAGTATAAGCAGATGGTTTTCATTATTTCGACGAACGAATTATATTTATTACCTGTAAATGTGTAGTGAGTTTTTTCTTTTTTTTTTTTTGTCTATTACATATATTTTCTTCTGTGTGAAGTATGTATGTTTTTGTATGTGTATGTATGTAAGTTTATTACTTGTCGTTGTGTATTTAAGTATTTCTGCTTTTTGCAATACGTGTAAGTTTGTGTGTGATATCATATTTCTAAAAGAAGAGATTGTGTTAATAATAATCCATCATGCACAAATTGTATGCGACTGTTATATCTGACGTGTATAAATGTGTAAATACGCGTGAGTGTTTGAATATGTATTATGTACGTCTGTTATAATATACTGCACATATTCCTGGTTTCTAAATAATCTCACTTTTCAGATAAATTCTGCATTCTGTTATTAAAAGAACATTTCAAGTTTAGATTCGTCGAGATTTTCGATTCATTTGGTGCCGCCGTCGCTGACCAAACACAACGGATTATTTGAAGCGGAAACAAGAGATACTATTCTGAAGTTGATGAGTCTGCAAAGTCCGTTACATTCGTAAGAGGGGCGTCCTCGCCAACATTGAAATCCGTTTGTTGTGTCGCATTTGCAAGACAAAAGAGAACAAACGCCACTTGAATTCTTCTTTTTCGACGTATCATTCAAAACTGGTCGGAGTCTGCAACAGATTGTCTCGATTCCAAGAAGTTATCACAAAGAATTATCTTAAAGCTCACATCTAATCGGGGAAAATGGCTCTGTTCATAATTAATTTCAATTATGGTCACATGTTCAATATTGGTGGGTATCTTAACTAGTACTTATTAAGGAACTATGCTAGCAGAGAAATTTATTATACGATGAAGGGTGAGGGGGTTTAGGCGGTTGACGATTTGGGACAATCGTCTGGCCTGAGAACGGTAACTTAGCGAAATTGGGGTGATGGGTATGAGTAGGCAAAAGCCGCCTGTCTTCATGGGATACCCCCGCAAGGAGAAATGGCTGTGATTATGTCTGCAGATAAATTTATCACGAAAATATAATGTGGGGTCAGTAAGGTTCAGGCAGTTGACTATTTGGGAAAATCATCTGGCCTGAAAACGATAACTTAACAAAAGTGACGTGGGCTGATGTATTTGAGAGGATAAAATCAGTCTAAAATCAGATTGAACATAGCTATGTGCTCTTAACAATTCCCTCCTTCTGTACTCTCTCTTTTCCACTCCTTTGTTCTTATACAACAAACACGAACTGGATTGAATAAACCTATCTTGTTCCATATAGAATGTGTTCTTTGATTATCATTAGTTAGGGTTGCTGTGTGGATTTTTAATTCCAGATAGAGATTGTCTATCATCAGGCAAGTGTTGGATATTGAGACGTTGCGACGAACATTTAACAGCAGAAGTGTGCACACGCGTACATTCCAGATGGATTTGATGTACATTTTTGTGTTCCATAAAAATAACCGAAATTGTAATTAAATGAAAACAAAAAAAATGTTTACATTCCAAGATCAGAAGTTATTAATTGCACAATGCAGAATAGAAAACAAGAATGCAATATCTTGATATTTACAATTCTAAGAATATCGATTTGTGACTAAGAATTTGTGAGAAGAATAAACAACAGAAAACAATAGAGAGCAGAGTAACAGCGGCGAGAGTTATCCGTCAGCAAAGCCATACACCAACCAACCCCACCACAACTACCGCCTCCTCTCTCTCTCTCTCTCTCTCTCTCTCTCTCTCTTTCTCTCTCTCTCTGTCAATGGACAAGAAGCTTACTTATAAATAAAACTTTTACTTAGCAATTCGTCTCTGTGCTGATTTTAAGAACAGCGAGTAAAGAATTGTCAGATGTATACGTTATATATACGATATATACATTAAACAACGCAACACAAGATCGCTACTAGATGTGTGGACACCGAGACGCTGAAAGAGAATGATTTTAAAATATAACGATTTTAAAATATAGTGATTTTAATTGTTGGTGGCTTAGCCGGAACAATGAGTACCGGATGCGTTACTGCACATGGAATTTTTGTTTTTTTGTAGCTGCTGTGTAATAGAACCAAAGTGTTATCATAAAAAATTAACCCAAAATCGTAGACAGACATATCAAGATTAAGAATACATATTGACTATGCATGACCAATGAATGGACTTTATTACCTTATTGTAGTAGATAGGTTCACTAAATGGTCAAAGTTTGTCAGAAACCTAAGTGCAAAAACACAATATTTTGGGGAAAAATATTCGCAAAATGTAATATGCCTGATACAATTCTTTCTCATAATAGAATAAAATTTACGACTAAAGAATTTGGAATTTACTGTAACGGATTTTCAATTAGTACTCTGGCAATCGTTACGTAACATCCAAGATCTAATGATCAATCAGAACGTTTCGCTGCTACGTTTAAGCGGCCGTTAGAAAATAGACGGAAGTGTGATTGAAGATAATCATTACACAATTTCCCAGAATGCATCAAGTAACTCTGTAATCAGAATTTGGAAAATCGGCCACTGAAATAATTTTCGCAAGAAAGTTTCGATCGGGATTTGATAAACGAATACTTAACAAAACTAAATGGGTTCATAATTATGTCATGCCTCCGTTCAGCCTCAAGATACAACATATAACCCCTGTAAGAGTAGCTTCGCGTGTAATTGTGAGGCAAGGGTTACGCAAGCCAAAACCATACCTCTTCTGTATCGGCACTGCTCTAGTCCAGTGGCAAGAAGTGCTAAACGACTGGAAACAATGCTGGGATAAGCGGAGAGCACATAAAGCACCTGGAATTTCCAAATGGTCACCCATTTTAGTACTGACCAGGCTCAAATTTGTTAAACTTTGTTGATCTAATGGGAACCGATGTGTCAACGTGAATTATGCCGTATATAAAAATTATAATGCTCGTAATAAAAAAAAAACTTTTTCAAGCTTAGAAAAATATGTTTTTAATTATAAAATGAAAAACTTAGCATAAAAATAGGGCATTAGTGATAAACGAACTGGACGACTATATCACTAGCAGGAGGTTGTAAAATACGCTTAAATATGATATCTTAATTTGTCCAGATTTCGTATATATTATTATAGAGTCGCGATTTTAAAAAGTAAAAATAAAAGTATTTGGGTGCGATCAACTCGAATCGAAACCAAAAGCAAAACTGTAGCATTCAAGGCTGGTGACGCTAGCACTGTACCAATATGACACGCATATAAGCTTATTAAAAGTAAACTGAGATGAATTTACAAAATTTTCAAAGATTTTTTTTTCAATTTTGACCCATTTGTGACCTCTTAAAAAACTATTTTAACCGGCTAAAGACCCATAAAATATTGTCCCATTAAAATCCAATCATTTGAGGTCCCTAGCGCCTCTCTGCAACTTTTAGTTTCGGGAGAGATAGAGTTTGAAAATATAGCGAAAGATAGACAAATAGACAGACATATACCCTTTCATATATTAAACTAGCGGGGGAAAGGTTTTGCACGAGCGTAAATTACGCTTAAATATGATATTTTAATTGGTCCAGATTTCGTATATATTATCATAGAGTCTTGATTTCAAAAGTAAAAAGAAAAATATTTGGGTGGCATCATCTAGAATCGAAACTGAAAGTAAAACTGTAGCATTCAAAGCTGGTGACGTTACCACGGTACCCACGTGACACGCATATGAACTGATTAAAATTTAAAAAAAAAAACTAAGATGAACGTACAAAATGTATAACGATTTTTTTCAATTTTGACCCATTAAAATTATTTTAACCGGCCAAAGACAATTAAAGCACGGTCTATAAAAATCAGATAATTAGTTCACAAGAGATAGAATTGGAAAATATGGAGAGAGGCATACAAGCATGTAGCCTTTTATGTATTAGATTAAAACATTCTAAATAAATTATTGAAAGACAATATAGCCATCATAAAAAGAAGTATACACCTGGACCAAATAAATATACATATATATATACATATATACATATATATATACATATATATATACATATATATATATATACATATATATATACATATATATATATACATATATATATACATATATATATACATATATATATACATATATATATATATATATATATATATAGAGAGAGGGGGGAGAGGGCGTGGTTCAAAAGCTAAGGAATAAGAGTGGAGAGTTGTATGTTTTGATTTCGATTCTAGGTGATGGCATTTAGTTTGGAAATCACTACTATATATTAGATGTAACATAATAATCGATAGAAATTTACCTCTATAATGATAAATTCGTAATCTTCATGAATTAAAATATCATATTAAGTGTATCTTACGACCAGGCAACGCCGGACGGGCTTCTTAGTAAGCATTCAGTTTACAATTGAAGGTATAAGACAATTTTAATAATATATGTTATGTAATCGCCGGGTTTATTCAGTTATCGGTTTAATTATCTATCTGACTATCTAATTGTTCTATCTATCAAACGAAGTAAACAATAGATTGAATCATGGGAAACGATAGTCGAGCGAGCATTGCAAGGGTAGTAAGGATCAAAGGGTCACGCTGTTACATGAATTAAACTCTGTGACCCATCAAGTTGCACCGGAAGGTATGCAAATGGAGATCGAACCTGACATGTCAAGGATTCCGGTTTGAAAACGCCGAGTTAATTTTAGTTGAGTTCGTTCTTAGACGCCGAAGAGACAAGATGGTGTAAACAGGCTCCCCATAATGGGGGTGACAGTTTCCAAATGGAACCACGGGCAAAGACTGTCATTCATTCCAGTCTGCTGTGACGAAATGCCCGGGAGTGAATAAAGAAAAAAATATATAAACAACAATTTGTCTTGACTCCCTGTCTTGCTGCAACAGAACCGGCTCCACCAGGACGTTGGCGTATCTCTCAGAGGCCAAACAAAGGACAGGTATGTCTTTATGTATATGTTGCTATATGTTCTGACACACATGTACCCACACTCAGAGACAAGATAAGCACAGTTATTAAGACAGACATACGCTAGACGTTCACAGTCTGATCAAAACAGTTAAGTAAAAGAAGTAAATACGCAAACAGATAGTTAAGTAGCAGCAATTTCACATAATATAACACATAGACGGTCCGGTAACTAATGCATCATATTTCCAACTTCAAAAGGATAAGCCGAGAGCTATCGCAATTTAAAACTAGTCAGGTTAAATACAGGTCAAAGTAGACGCCGGTATATTATGACCCGGTCAAAGGTTACACACGCGAACAATTTACAGATTGTCGAGCTGTAATGCGCAGTTAAATTCACCTCACTTTGCCTATTCAGCTGAAGTAAAATTGACTTCCGATATTGAGAAAAAATTGAGCTTTCCGTCTTATAGGATTGAGATAACATCTAACTGAAGCTCCGCTGCAACTGAAAATACGCCCTTCCTAAAATCAATATATTTAAAAAAATCGGCATATTTGAAGCAATCTCAACGATTTTACAAATTCATATTGATATATGAAGTCCATTGTAGAGTTTATAACACTTCATTAACTATTTTAACTGTGTCGAATAGCCGATATTTTGATAAAAAAAACAAGGGATATTCTTTGAAATATAGTTTATTCCATTGGCCACACCAGATCACTGTCTCTACTGCAGGATCTGGTTTCTTAGAGTCTAACATACTCAACGATCGCATAAAAACCCACCAAAAATTGGTAAATTTGAATCTTGGAGCAAATGAACTTCTTTTACCCGGGAAAATATTGTTTTCCTCAATTCACGCTTGAATCATCATAAGGTAGATGGGTTTTTTTGTTTGTTTTTTTCTCGTTTTGTGTGTGTGTGTGTGTGTGTGTGCGTGCGTGCGTGCGTGCGTGCGTGTGTGTGTGTGTGTGTGTGTGTGTGTGTGTGTGTGTGTGTGTGTGTGTGTGTGTTCTGTTTAATAGTGTTTCGTTATTTCTTTACCTTGGGTTGATATCGTTTGTGTTTGGTACATTTGTATATTTATTTTTCTCAGAAACGAATCCTGAGAATTTTTTTTTTTTTTTTACCTTACTTTGTTTATTTTAGGTAATCATTTGACAACAATGAGCTTTAAAAAATCATACTTCTAGCTTTTCTTTTTAACAATTGCTTCTTCACTCAGACACCTGTATCAGGTGTATAATTTTATTCAAATGACTTTTTTGTAAATTGTATAATTATTTTATTGTTCTTGCACGTGTACGCTTTTGTCAAAATGATCTCTCGGCATATGCGTTCTACATGTTCAACCTGCATTTCGCTTTCAGTCTGGCCCTCCTTACCCTACGTCGTTGTTTCTGGATCTTTCGATCGACTCATTCTACCGTTCACTGGTGGAGATCTCAACCTTCTCTGATTTGTGTTAAGACAAAGGAATCATTTTATATCTAGCAGGGTCGTTAGTGATCGCACTAATCAACTCATACCAAAACCTATAATAGGAAATCCTCATTCATAATATAGCAGTTATTAATAATATTAATGAAATAATTTCATGTGTGTGCATGTGCGTTCGCGTGTGTGTGTGTGTGTGTGTGTGTGTGTGTGTGTGTGTGTGTGTGTGCCTGCGTGTGTGTGTGAGTGTCTGTGTGGCTACTAAACATCGTCTAATTTAGAGATCAGTACAAAAGCAGATTCCCCGTCGTCATTATAACACCAATGGTGATTCTAATCCCAATATTTAATATCGCTTTACTGTTTTATTTTCAGTTCATGATACTTTATTGTAGGACACTTTGATCCTATTTTTATTTTCCATTACCTCAGGACTGAGACTATTTTAAGCTATCTGTCTGCTGCGCATTGTTTTTAATAATGGCAAGTATTTCTTCGTCTGTAGCGAGCAAATAAGCGTTTCACTTTATTTGTATAGACTGTCCAACACAAATCAAAGGGAGACAACCAGTGCGAGGCAATCCTCGTGGTATACTTTACCTGGTTTCTGTTCGAGATTCAAGTACGGTGTTATCGTGCTCTTGTTTTCAGTAGTTACGTGACAAAAACAACGGAACGAACAGTTATTTGTTTAGTTCGTTGTTTTTATTTATTATTAGTGCCTTTTTTGTTGTTGTTGTTGTTGTTATTGTTATTATTATTATTATTATTATTATTATTATTATTATTATTATTATTATTCCCATCTGAAGCCAATATTTTCTCATTTCACTAAGAGTGGGTTAGGGTCGGTGTTTGTCAGAGTATTTCGATTCTTCAGTCTCCACTGCTTGCAGGAACTGAGCCAATTCTGTGCAGTGTCTCAGCGCATGTGAGCAAATAGTTTTAATTAACCGTAAGAGCTAAATATTGGGCAGAATAAAGTTTGGCGTCTCTCCCTAGGAAAATAGATGACATCATTGTAACTATATAAATAAAATAATTATCTCATGTACGCTATACACTCTCTCCCTCTCTCTCTCTCTTTCTCTCTCTTTCTCTCTCTCTCTCTCTCTCTCTCTCTCTCTCCATAAGCTGAAACATGTATCTATGCAGAGTAATCTATCTGTACATAAAAATACATGATTCACTCCTAAACTAATTAACCGATCATTATAAATTTTGGAACACAGCTGCTGGACGTAAGAGGTCGTAATATATTTAGTTTATTTAAATTTTGTCCAAACGATAATAGAAATCTCTTGTAAAAATTCAGATACCTTCGGTTATTGTGAATTTTAAGAATATTTATTAGGCATCAATAAATATTCGCATAAATTTCAGTTTCTATTGGGATGTTTCAAAAGGGTTTTGCCCTATGGTTCCATGGGTACAACGATCCATTTGAAAATTCAAATATTTTTAGCTGCACTGAATTTGATCCATAGTCATTAGACGTAAATTAAGCACGATTCCTTAAATTTGATTTTCTTCTTAAGATCCCTTAAGTTAAAGTCTTAAAGTTTAGACATGTTCTAGGAGAAAAAATAAGGATTCTATACATAAGGTTCGGTAGCATTCTATATTGATTTTAATCTTCGTTAAGAAGACATGAATGTAGAAAAATTTGTTTTATTCGGGGACAAGTGTTAGTTATCATTGTTAGCTTTAGTTAACTCTTTTTGGTTAACTCACGTCTTTTTATAGCGCGTCAAGATATGCCCCTTTGTAATTGTTATGGTGTGTCCACCCTACGAATAATAATGAACTCTTCCACTTATTATAAAGGCCGAGAGACATATTCTCTCGGTTGTTAGCACCCGGTTTTGCTCGAGTTGGCAGTCGTACTGACGGTTACCCATCCTCTTATTTGTTGTATTTGCTTTTCTGTTCAACATATTTTGGTTCCACTAATTACCGAAATGATAGTTTGAGTACGGTTCCAAGAAAATTTCATCATACTGAAGCATCCTTTAATCTCTTTAACTCCGAGTAACTACGTTTTCTGATCTGAAAACATCTCGAAATGTATGTTCGATACATATTTGTCGTAGACTGCCTTCATAAGTCATCTAATTGTATTCATTTGATTATTTTTTTTATTCTTGCATAATATCCATCATCATTTAACTGTCAATCTATCGATCTATTTTTATGGAAATCACTCGAAGCAGAGCATGAAACAACTTGATGAAAAGAATTAACAAGAGCGAAATATGACTATTGACAAGACAGGAGATGCCTATTGGCCTTAGTCTTGAAAAGACCAAAGTAGTAGTAAAAAAAAAAAGTGAACTGGATGAAAAACCTGACAGTTCTAGTAAAGAAACTATTGGAATCAGAAACTGTATTACAATAAGGTATTAAGATAGTGGAGTGATGGAAACCACTACACCAATGAGTCATCGAGGTGAAACAAAGGAAGCAGGGAGTGGATCAGATAATTCTAAAGAATACATGTCATAATAGTATTTATAAAAAAAAGACTGAGACTAGCAACATCCTTTCTGTGGGAGAGAGAAGTTGTAGCGAATCTTTCCTTGAATCACTTTTAACTTTGATAAGTGGCGACTCATTAGTAAAAAGGTATCAAATAACAAATGAGTAAATACATATATATATATATATATATATATATATATATCCTGTCAATGTCATAACCTAGTATTTTTCATTCAATGTTTAAATACTGTAACGTAATCTTTTTCAACGGCGTCGTTACATGTTACACTCAGGCCCACACGTTGTGCCTGAGAGAGTCGCAAGGAAACAAACAAAAAGAAGGAATTCGAACCTCAGTTGAAATGAGAAACATTTATTCATGGTTCTTCCAAAATAGCGCATTACTTCTTGTCTTAAAAGCCTCTAAGTTTACTTCATCTACCATGCTTTTAAGGCACCCTCGTCCACGGCCATGTCTCGAACACGTGCTTCTCCGTCACTTCTCTGGCCATATGTATTCTTTTTTCTGCTTTTCCTTTCCTTTTTTCTTTCGCTGTGTCGTCAGCTTCGCGCACTGGTTCGGTTATTTGCACGTGTACGATGCTGCTGCTGCTGCTGCTGTTGCTGCTATTGCTGCTGCTGCTGATGATGATGATGATCATCATCATGATGATGATGATGATGATGATGATGATGATGATGATACAAATGCGTCAACGGTTCTGTCACAATACTGTATTTCTGTGTGTTCTTTTGTGCTGACATGGATGAATTCGTATTATTGTATCAATATCCTGAGTTGTCGGGCGATTTTTAAATTAAACAATTGTCACCAACACAACGAATTCGGACAGACACTATCTGGGGATTCGAAAAAGTGGGAGCAAAGTTAGTCGCTGGGTAACGTTTTAAACGATTGTTTTAACTGGAAAGTTAACTTTTGGGAGCCTCATGCTATATAAAAAAGAGCATGAGAAAGATATTGCATTGGCATTGTAATATGAAATAAAATAAACGATTAAAATTCTTTCTGCGTTTTTCGAGTCTTCTCTTGCAAATCAGCCTTACAGATATTCGCATGTGTCCACTTGCATAAAAAGTGAGGGGTGACAACTTTAACCACTTAGAAATCTGCCATTATGATTTCTATTCTCGTTTGACAATTACAATATCGTTACGCATTTTCTAGATTTTATAAACGTGTTAAGAAAATTATGTTCGTTGGGTGCCACGGACATGTTAATAACTGAGAGAGATATAGCGCGTTTGTATTATTTGAATTGTTCAGACTAATGTTCTCATCTTGAGTGTTATTTGCATAACGTTTCGGTCAGTGTAACCTCTGACCTCTTTAATGTGTGTCTTATTGAACTCGAGAATCTTTCTATCGTACTCGGGAATCTGCATGAAATTGGGAACGGAACCATTTATTAAATCCACGGAGGTAGCATGCTCTTGTTCTGTCAGCCATGACTGGATATCAGGTCTAAGTAATTTACGCTCGTACTGATGATTGAACTGTTTATCTCCAGAAATTTTTGCGCAAATAACATTAAAGATGAGAACAATAGTCCGAAAAACACAAATAATACGAATAATCAATCCTCGTTTCAAACATTAAGAACTGCGTGTTCAGCATATTTTCTTGACGCTATATTGTAGTCAAAAACATAGCTGCTGTACTTCTGTCTGTATAAAAAAACACATTGCCATTCCAAGATAAATATCGGCGCAATAAAAAAAATAATTAAACAGTCTAGTACAACACGTTGCAATATCACTCTAATAACAACAGATACAAAGGAAAAAAACACGAAAATGTTTACAACTGCCTCGTTTGCCACTTGTACAAAAACAGACAACAATCTAGAATGAATCTATTCTTTTGTGACCAACAATGTGCTATTATATCACCTAGCATGCCAAGCACTTTCTTCGCACCAACTTTTAGAATATTTGTCGTAAGCTAATCAGGTTGCTGAGATTTCCCGTCGTGTAATTCATTCACAGAATTCCTGATTTTCTCTGTGTGTGGAACATTATCGAGTTCCTCAATAATTGAGATCTGCAATAAGTAGTTAATAACACTCAGCTCAACTGATAAGGTTCTAATTAGTAACTCTGAATAATATCCCACCCGCTGTTTCTTTGATAGAAATAGAACCCGCATCTCTGCAAAAATGTTCACCGTTTTGGGAAGGAATGTGGACAGCGTCTGATTGGCTACGACCACAAACTCGTCTGGTTTAATCATGCACACATTTATATACGGTATTTTAAAATTTTTATGGAAGAAAAAACATGCATTTAACTAATTTATATATCTTTATGTTGTATTTTCAAATAATAGTGCGTGTATACATCTTTAGCCATCAGTTTCATCATCAAACTCAGATTCTTGCTTGTCCGTTAATACACAACCGCTTGGATGCTAATTTTGGTTTATGAAAGTGTTTATTAAAAAAAAATGTGAAAGGTCACAGAAAACATCAGTGGGAAACTGTTGTAGCGAAATTAACATATGTTACCTACTAATAGACTATTCCAATATCAATAAATACCGGCAGATTACGTCGTAAGCTGTCACCCGACATCCGGTACTTGTACTGGGCTGGTCACTGAAGAGTGGTGTCTGCTTGGATACTGCACTCAAATTAATTGTCCTCAGTCAATAGAAGGGGAAACCCTTCTATACTAAGGCAATTTTATTTTTTGAGTGGAGCTGGTTATCTCCCACATTAAACCGACCTTGTGTCACATTTTATTTCGTATGAAGCAAATAAATAACTAGTCGATATTCGGTGGACCAACCTACGATGAACAACCCACCTATTGTATGCTTTGCAATACATGTTGTTACTTAATCTTGGTGTTCTTTTTTTTTCTTTGAAACCCTTTACAGAGCTATAACAGAAGCGTTCCTTTCGTCTGCGTGGTAGAGCAAGAGAGAGAGAGAGAGAGAGAGAGAGAGATTGACGGATAGCTTGTTTGTATTTTACGCGGCAAATGCCCATTGGGGGCAGAAATTTGAACATGTCTTTCTTACTTGAAATATCACCAGCCAAAGAGACCCAAAATCTCCGATCACATGATTTCGTGATTTCCGTCTCGAATCATTTCTGATCTTTAAAAATGCCTCTCCTTTCAAACTTAGTGTTTGTTATGCAACGGTTATGCATATATAAAGAGCATATTTATTCTTCTTATTAGTCTCTGTACCAGTATCCTTTCATTGTCTGAATATCACCTGATTTTCAACATAACTTTACGTCGCATGATAAAAGGAAAGTGGACATTTACATAATTCATTCTCGTTAACTCCTGCTTCCTTTATTTTGTCCTGTAGTCCTCACATTCTATGAGCAACGGTCGAACATCCCAGCTCGACCTAGATAAAGGCAAAAAGTATCCATGCATTAACATGGAAGGAGAGACTATCTTCAAGTACTACCCTAAGCCGGAAATGGGGCAGCGGACTTATACTAAGTAGATATTAATAAATCCATCTCCCGTTTTTTCTTTTTTTTCAATGGAGAGTAGATAATGCAAGTGGATGTGTTATCGGCAGCTCCAGTAACTCTCACTTCTCTTGTTTTGTCCTGCAATCCTCATTTCCAATGAATGATTTTTCTGACAAAGGGTGAAGAAAAAGCTGCTTTCCAGGTCGGTAGTACTTTGTAAACAGTAACCTGAGATGTCGGAAAATTTCTGTTTCTATGTCTATCCTTGTGGTCATGTCACTAGTAAGGGTGGTGGAGGTAAACATTTCATCTGGGCTGACGTTACCCGCCTGATAGTCAGGGACCCGAACCTTGGATTAACCACTAAGGAGGCTGTCCTATCAGCAGGTGCAAAGTACCGGGGCTGCAGTATTGCCATTTGGTGAATGGATTCTAGACCATACAGTAGTTTCTGGTAGGGCCTCTCGATGCCATACTAGTGGGTAATTGTTACGGCTTTACCTTATCATGTGCTACAAAAAAAAGTTCTTGTCTTTTTTTTCTCTTATTTTCCCTCTCTGTCCTGCTCCAACAAAGTTTACCGACCTGCTCCATAAACCCCAAAACCTCAACAATCATGAGAAATCCCCAAAAAAGAAACACGAATAAACCTAGAACCCCATCCTCCAACGTAGACCCCTACTACCAGGTCCCCTTCTCCAACATCAGGGGTCTACGTTCCAACATTCCAGAGGTTGAAACACAATTACAGAAGACGAAACCGGACATTCTTTCTAAGTGAAACTGGCATAGGGCCAACCACTTTTCTAGACGAATTCATAATTAAAGGATACTCTAACTTAACATCTAAATCTGACCCCCAAGATCGCCATGAGAATGGAATATGTGCCTACATCAAAGATTGCTTTACATGTCGTAGGGATATCTCCAGAGAAGACCCTAATTTACCTTATATGTGCTCCCGGGTTGCACTAACTTACACCACTGCATGTATATTTGCCCTATATCGCCTCCATAACAGCAGGGTTACTATCCTTAAGAACATATCTGAGAAAATTGACCACGTCCTGTCTGCTCATCCTTCGGCTAACATTCACATTTGCGGTGACTTCAATGTCCATAATGTAGAATGGCTGACCCACTCAGATAAAACCGATGACGAGTGGAGATTTTCTCATGATTTTGCCATTGCCTATGACCTCACTCAGATTGTTCACGAACCCACTCGTGTGCCCGCTACTACCGGTCAATATGTAAGCCATCTAGACCTTTTCTTCACAACTTCACCTGAGCTGTGTTCATGTTCCGTTATATCTCCTATGGCATCCTCTGACCACTCGGTTGTAGCAGTTAAGACAAAAATGAAATGTAATAAGTCTTCAGACGTACCTCTCCACCGTACTGTATATCGATACTCTAAGGCTGACTGGGATAGCTTCCGTACATTCATATCTGACCTACCTCTGCATTCCATGTTTAAAAAGGATGTGTCCTCTATTGTATCAGAACTGACCGAATTGTTAATTGTAGGCATAGACCGATTCATACCTCCCAAAAAATTCCAACAAAAACCTAACAGCCAGCCATGGTTCTCCCAAGAATGTGCTGCTGCCATCGCGCACAGAAATCACTTATTCCATAGCTAACAACATAATAAATGTACTGAGACTAAAGCTGCTTTCAGGACTACCAGCAACAACTGTAAAGGAGTAACAAAAATGCAAGAGAGCTATATGCTTAGTCTGTTAAATCCAAAGTAGCTGAGCAGCGGCTTGGTTCCCACCAGTTCTGGCAAATAGCAAACAGGATCTTGAACAGAAGCGTGCGTTCTATCCCAACTATCATCAATGGACCTGCGGTCATCTCGTCAGCATCAGACAAGGCCAGACTATTTGCCAAGAACTTTGCAGCTAATTCTACTCTATGCGACAATGGCCATCAACTCCCCGTATTTCCTCCTATAACAGACAACACGCTATGCAACATACATATATCTGTGCGTGAGATCGCAAGCTAATCAAGAACCTTGATTCCAGTAAAGCAACTGGCCCTGACGGCATTCCAGTTATAGTGCTGAAAAAGCTCCAACCAGAATTTGCCCCCATACTTACAAAACTGTTTAAGCGTTGCCTTAAGGAGAAGTGTTTTTCCAACATCCTGGAAAACCTCATCTATATGTTCTCTATTTAAGAATTCAGGGGATAAGTCATCTTCCTCTCAATACAGACCAATAAGTCTCCTGTGTGTCATGAGTAAGTTGTTGTAATCCATATTAAATAAAGAAGTAGTCAACCACCTCAACAGAAACAACCTTCTTAGTAACATGCAATATGGTTTCCACTCTGTAAGATCTACAGCAGATGTGCTAACGGTTATATCTCATAGGATTAGTGAATCTCTTGACAAAGGTTTCCTTTCGAGGGCAATTGCTCTTGACATATCAAAGGCCTTCGATAAGGTATAGCATAAGTGCCTACTTCACAAGATTTCCAGCTACGGTATTACTGGAAATGTTTTCTCAATCATTAAATCATTTCTCTCTGATAGGTTCATAAGAGTAGTGGTTGATGGGTAGAAATCAGAGGCCCACAGTATTAATGCTGGAGTCTCCCAGGGGTCCATCCTGGGTCCTACTCTCTTCCTGATCTACATCAATGATCTCCCAAAACACATACTTAAATCATTCGTTGATATCTTTGCTGATGACACGACCATCTATGGCAACACATCAAAGGCCGTAAAGGACAAAGTCTCTCTAATTCTCTCTCTCCTCGGATCTTGAGCGCGTGGTACAATGGGGGAAGAGGTGGCTGGTCACTTTTAATGCATCCAAAACCAAGTTTCTATCTTTACATAATCAACGCTCTGATCCCCATCTGGATCAATTGAAATGGATGGCTCTCGTCTTGGGGAGGCTCCATGTTTTGACAAGCTTCTGGGTTTGACCTTTACTTCTGATCTGAAATGGAACACGTACATCAAATCTGTTGCCAGGGACACTTGGAAAATGGTGGGATCTTTCTACCGCTCCAGAAGATATCTCACTACTGATGCAATTTTCTATCTGTTTAAAAGCCAAGTACGTCCAAGGATGGAGTACTGCTGCCACGTCTGGACAGGAGCTGCTAAAAACAGCCTATCCTACCTTCACAGAGTACAAAATAGACTTCGTGGTTTAGTGGAGGATGCCCTTTTCTCTTCCCTGCAGCCTCTCTCCCACAGAAGAGACGTTGCGAGCCTGTCTTTGTTTTAACCTTATTTCCGTGGCAAGTGCTCGTCTGAGCTCCAATCTCTCGTCCGCCCCTCGCCAATCTTTCACGAGAAACACCCGTCTGGCTGAAACTACTGTCAATAATTTTCCCCACTCTTTATCTGTGCCTAAATCCAAATGTAGATTCCATGAGCAGAGCTTCTTTCTCAGAAGTGCACGATTGTGGAACTCTCTTCCGTTCGCCTGTTTCCCACCTGATTACAACTTGGATGTCTTCAAATCCAACATAAACAAATTCCTGACAAACCGTACCCTTAAGTAAGACACTATCAAGTCTCCAATACTAATGATTACTGCAATACTATCTCATTGATTAGTGTACACGCAATAACCCTTATCCCCGAGTGGCCTCCGGGCCTTGATAAATGGTGACCCCCCTATGTAAAAAAAATGTTTCTGACAAAGAAGGGAGAGAATTACTGTTTTCTCGGCCACAATCTGTCTATCTGACACTTACTTTTAGCTAGTTTTTTTACCTTAAAATATTTTTAGCTCCTTACATCAAGTGACTTCATACCTTGTCTGGCGCGATTTCTATAAAGAGAAGTCCTTTTAGTAGATTTGGTGACACTCTATTTGGTTTGTAGTTCTGCAAGGCCTGCCTACTGTTCTATACTATAGCCTGCTTACTGTTCTATACGTTCTTAATGTGTGGTTTCAATGGCCATGCTATCGTCTTTCCCATTGGTGGCTGTCTAGGGGACCAGCACGGGTTCATAAATATAAAATATAAAATAAAACACAAAAACCACCAACTCAGACATATTCTGAAAATATTAGTTACACTTTGTGTGTGTGTGTGTGTGTGTGTGTGTGTGTGTGTGTGTGTGTGTGTGTGTGTGTGTGTGTGTGTGTGTGACCCGATCGACTCTCTACACGCTAAAGTCTACATTTTCGTTTTGTAGTCGTTCGCTAATGTCAGCTCATCTCGATCTACTAACACTCTTTCAATTGGGTCCAAGTCATGACCTGCGTTCTACTGCGTCCAACTAGAAAATTGCCGCCAACGCAAAAACTGTCGTCAACTGTCGCAAACCCATAACTGTCACAAATTGTTACCACCATATCTAAAACTGCACGTAAACTAACTGGTGTTTTGTCCTCCATACCTTGATTAACAGTCCTATTTAGCTACCTGTATGTAGCTTGGTGAATAACTTCCTCTTCATTGTTCTGCTGATAAACTTTTATCATTGTTTGTGTTATATTTTTTCCTTTTTACTTGGCGTATAACGTCGATAGCGACAACTAGTATGCATGTAACAATTGCTATACAAAATAGCTAACCACAAGTTTTCTATTCTCTTTTTCTTTATTTTTACAGTTTCGTTTCCCCATTTACTTTTCAATAACTCCAAATAAAGCTGAGATAATAAATGTTTTTTTCTTATTTTTAATAATACAAAACGCATTCTAAAAGATACTTTAATTTTTTGATTGGTGTACGTTTGTAAAGAACTCAATTTGACTTGTTCTAATTAACCGTGATGAGCAACTAAGTCACTCAGTGATACATTTCCGTTTGTCTCACTTTCTTTCATTGTATGTTTCTGATTCTTTCTGTTTATTACCTTGTCCTGTCAGCGAGGCAACGAATTCACCGACTGCAACCCCATGCAGAGGAGTCATTTATTCCAGGAGCAATGTATTCTAAGATCAATATATTCTAAATGCAGTGTCACTAGTAGGGTGCTCCGTTCTCTTGTCTTTGAGTGATGATGATACATTTTTTTGAATTTCTTTTAAAAGGTAATTTTTTTTCAATAGTAGTACAATGTCTTCAAAGATCAGTTGCAATGTTTTCTGAGCATAATATAAATAAGTATCCTGCCTATCTCTATATATAAAGTAGTAGCTTTCGCACGCGCGCGCGTGTGTGTGTTTGTGTGTGTGTGTGTGTGTGTGTGTGTGTGTGTGTGTGTGTGTGTGTGTGTGTGTGTGTGCAACTCTCCTACAGCCCACATCAGTGGACCGATCATAACCGGCATTGACATGATGATGGTTTCCGATCTAGGGATGGTGCGCACTATTTTTCAAGGTCAAGGTCAAAGGTTAAGGTCGGGACTTTGTTAGTAGAATTATGTTTGATAACTTTCTTTGGCATTAAATCCATAGATGGGTGATATGTCGTCCTGTGTGTACCTTGGTGAACAACTTCCTATTCATTGTTCTGTTGGTACACCAACTCAAACTTGTTTATTAGCAGACAAAGGATTTAAAACTGACTATAAGACAAATGTTGAAATTCTTTATTGTATGCAAAAAGAAATAACATCGCAGATTGTTATACTATTTAACCCGTATATAGAGAGCAAAAGAGAGTAAGGGTTGGAAATGTAGCAACAGCGGAAGATTATTTTTTAAACATTTAACTGGCTTTACACATTTACAGATTCAATTTAACTAGAGGTCAATGAAGAACCCAATGGGTCATATTTTTCAAGTATTTATATAATCACACCCATCTATTTTACTTGACATTATAAACTCCTGTCGTGTTAAAGTCAAACTCCCTCATAATGAACACGAGTACATCCTGGTTCCTCGTTACAAGAATATGATTGGCTGGTTTACTTATAAATACCCTGGTTAAACACTAAATACTGACTGACGGAGCCGCCTAGAAGAGACGTTGAAAAGTACGCTGCAAGCCTCACGCTAAGAATAGATCAGATTCGACCATGAACGCTCGTCCAGTAAGGAGACTTAATAGATTATTACTCGAATAGTAGCAAAGACCACTCAATTACTTTAAACGAATATATACTTTGTGTTGGATATATCACTCCCAAAGAAGACGAGCTTGTTTCATTTCTAGAACGTCTGACGTCCCAGCAGACCCTGTCAATGCCTCATAATGGAACAACAGAACACAAACAGTAATAAAAAAAAAACTAATTCTTACCATGGGTAATGAATACCGACACTGAATCAAGTTCAAATCCAGTCATATCCATTGAACGCTTCAATTTAATACGTAATACTAAATGTACGGACGATCCTCCCCTAGCTATGGACATAATAGTAACTTATATTGAGTTAACAGTTTATAATAGGACCGGTTACAATATTATTGTCTTTCAGGATAAATTAAATTAGAGAGGATGGATGTGCTATAAAACAGAAAAACCAAACGGTAAATACGCACTCGCAAATATCTGCACGCAGTAAAAAAATACAATAAGCAATAACACAGGCATAAACACAGACAGTAATAACACAGGCATAAACATACACATTCAAAATAACACATAAAAACGTAAAACCACACATAGTCATAAATACACGCAAAGATACATATGCACTCCTTCGAAATAACATACATTTACAAAACACACACATTAATAAATACACACTTGCACACTCACACACACATGCAAACACACATATACACTCGTTGGCATTGTGGTTAATAATATCTGTTCCCATATCTGGTCTGAAAAAAACTTCATCTTTTTTGTTCTTGTTCAGTGAATGTGAAATCTAGGCACCGTCAAAACTGGGGGGGGGCAGGTAAGTACTTTTTGACGGACCGTCTTTTTAAAAATCTACCAAAAATCAGATAATTAACCGATTAATACGAAATTTTCAGCGATTATTAAGAGAAGAATGAACATTATAATAGTGTACTTATTTTTCATAAACAATATTTATATATATATATTTTTTTGCTTACAACCCCCCTTGTTTTGAGGGGGTACAAATATGCTTAAAATAATCATCTGAAACTGAACACAAAATATTATGTTGTTGTAAGGGACAGAATTATAGATAAAAAAAATTGTTTGCATACTTTATTTTGACGCTTAATATCAGAACTTCGATTGTGTTTAATTATCCCGCTTTTGAGTTTTGAAGTGTGAAATTCGGTGAATTATGTTAAGTAAAATAATTAATTTCAGTTAAGCAAAACAAAAAAAAAAATTTTAATATTTATACGAAAAAAGCGATTTTAAAATCTTTGATAAATAAATTAACAATTTTTTTTAGCGAGCCGAATAATGCATGACCATTATTAAACAGGGCATGCTTTGAAGAATCGATACAAAAAAATCGATAAATATTGTGGCCTTTGTGTTAAAAGTAGCATCATTTTTTCGATCCCGTTTGAAAACGTTTGCCGCCTTTCGACTACGGTGGACCAAACGCGCTGAAATAATTCTTTTTTATTCTGCTTTAAATTGCCCCCCCATTTTGGGGAGCCTGGCCCCCACACACATACACATTAAAAACCAAACTCATACAAATGGTCACCCATCTGGTACTGGCCAGCCTCAGCGTTAATAATACATTGAAATTTTCGTCATTGAAAAATAATTTTTTTGGCCTGTTTGGTCTTCCATAGTTTGCTTTTTATCGAATACAAACGTAAACATTGTCGATCTAGACTCTAGATCGACGCGAAGTAACTGGTTGCATATATGAATAAGTGGAATTATTTGAAATCCAGGTACTTATATTATAATATTTTTGCATATTCTCATAGAAAATCATCCTAAATCTTAGTTAGACAATAAATAAATAAATTAATTATTTCAAAATCCTTCTTTTTTTTTTAAATATTTATGTATGTTTTTTGTGCAAGACAAAAAATGTCAATTGTTAACTTTTTGGGAAAATTTAACATTTAAAATTGAATTAAAAATAGTAGAAAAAGTTTTACATTATTCTGTTTTCTATATGATAAAATTCAGGGTTTTATCTTTCTGGAAAAAAAAAGTTACTCAGAAATAATGGATTTTAATAAATGTAATTTCGTTTTAAAAAACAACAAAAACTTGATTTTTCGGCCATTTTTTGGCGGTGCCTAGTGAAATCTGTCTAGCCATTTTCATATTTTTTTGTCCCAATCCAGGATACCCGGAGTTTTTTGGGGTTGGGGGGAGGGCGTTAGATGTTTCTCGATATTTAGAATCTCCATTGTGTCTAACGCTGTGATTGTTTGGGAAACAAGTAAATAGGTAGACATAATGCCACTAATAATACAGAAATACACTCGCAATGTTATAAACACGAACCGACACAGGCACATGCATCCATTTCAATAACAGATGAACACCAAAACACACAAACATGGCTATAAATACATTAATACACACACATGTGCACTCACTAACCTCTTCGATAGCTGAAACATCTTAAAATTGTCATAGTTTCTCATCATCTATTAATTTAGTTTTCTTTTCAAAAGACAATTACATTGATTTTTCGTTTCGTCTTTGCTATAATTACATGCTTAAATATATATATATATATATATATATATATATATATATATATATATATATACACACATAATGCGTATATATACATATATATAATGCGTATATATATACATCTATATAATGCGTCTATATATACATATATATATAATGCGTATATATATAATGAGTCTATATATACATATATATAATGCGAATATATATATATATATATATATATATATATATATATATATATATATATATATATATATATATATATCTTGAAGCCGGCACATACAGATCAACATTACTAATAAATAATAATTATTGGAAAATTTTTAGTCATTTGAAAGTTATGTCTAGTAATTAGTTAATTAGCAAATATACATATTAGGACGTTGCTTACAATTACTGACTTATTTCAATAAAACAAACGTACGAAGAAGAAAAACAATAAAGTTTTCCGTATGATAAACGAATTAAATGCACAAAACCACTTCATTCACAATGAATTAAGGACATTTTCAGACGAAATTCCAAACATAATGCGTTTTCTATGCTAATTGAATCCAGAAACTATAATAGTATAATACCATTATTTTGTTTTAACAGAAGACATAAGAAAAAAATAATACATTAGACACAGTTTTCATAATTAAAATCAAATTACATTCAGAAAAGAAAACCAATTTTTTTACAAAGGAATTACTACATATCAAGGCCAGGAGACCAGTTGAGGATAAATGTTAATGCATGCATTGTAGTCATTGGGACAGTAGCGTAGTTCTCATTTAGAGTGGAAATTTGGTATAATTAGATTATTTACCAGAACAGTTCAATAAGAACTTGTCTACGATGAACTTGAAGACGACAATATTGTAATCAGCTAAAAAAAGAAGACCAGCGAATAGAGAACAAGGCAGTTCTAGGAAAGGAGCTTTGTTCATGGAATCCACGTTTAGGTTTAGGCACCGACAGAGAATGGGGGAAATTATTGATAGTGATTTTGGCTAGACGAGTGTTTTTTGTGAAAGATTGGAAAGGATAGAGCAGAGACAGGCTCGCCAGAGTTTGTACAATATACACTTTAAGAAGGTCCGAGACTGCATCTGCTGAAACGCTGTGTGAATAACACTCAAGATGTAAACAGTTGTCAGAATAATCTAAATAATAGAAACCAATTCTCAATAAGTTAGAAACCTAAAACCAATTAAATATAAGCAAATCTATATAATTATAAAACTCAAATGACCTTGTAACGAGTGATGTAACCTACTTTCCGGTTTACGACATCCGGTTGCGCATGCGCACATAAACATTAACCCATAACAACGTAAACAAATAAACACAAATCGATTCTTTTGCAGATTTTGACCTGCGCACTGAAATATTAACGTTATTATTTCGAAATTATTATTTAACATGAGAAAAGTGGGGGTGTTTTGCAACTGTTCTTTATTACAACTCTACTGTCGCTATTTTTCTTACGATTAAACAACTTTAATCCGTTGACAAACATAAGAACAATTGTAGTAAATCCAAGACGGCTACTACTACTACTACTACTACTACTATTCTCTATCCGTCCCTTTTCCTTCCTTCCTTCTTTTTTATTTTTTGTTTACATTTCTACATACGAGAGGCGTGCAATAAGTAATGTCCCTGACCCACTTCCCATAGCAGTAGAGCAACGAAACTTTGCACAGTTATTAGTCTTTCTCTATATAGGAACAACCTAGAGTTATGCATTTCTCCCATCGTTTGCTGCAGCTCTGGAGACCATTTTTGTAGAACACCTCAGGTTGGTCCTCCAACCACGACGTGACTTCAGAAATCAAGGCTGCACCATCTGAGAAACGCTTTCCTTTCAAAAACAACTTCATGGCTGGGAAGAGGTGAAAGTCAGATGGTGCAATGTCAGGAGAATAGGGAGGATGGGGAAGGATTTCATAACCACACGTCCGTGCTTCTGATCTGACGACATGCGAATTGTGGACCGGAGCGTTGTCCTGCAAGAGGAGGGTACTTTGCTGATCTTGTCCCGCCTCTTGATTTTGATAGCTTCCCTTAATTTCCTCAAAAGTGAAGCATAATAGGCTCTTGTAATTGTGGTACCCTTTGTCAGGAAATCTGTCATCACTACTCCGTCCTGGTCCCAGAAGACTGTGAGCATGACCTTGCCTTCTTTGGAGGTGGTGTGTCCAAGTGCTTCCACTGCATTGACTGGGCTTTGGTCTCTGGATCATAGTGAAGGACCAAGGTTTCATCCTGTGTAATCAGTCTTTTGAAAAACTTTGACTCATCTTCTTGGCACATCTCCAAATTCATCCTCGAGCACTCAACGCGTTCTCGCTTCTGGAATTGTGTGAGCAACCTGGGAATCCATCTGGCAGAAACCTTATGAATATGCAAATGGTCATGAATGATAGTTTCCACAGACCCTGTACTAATCTTGAAATCTTGGGCTATTTGGCGAATAGTAGTGCGCCGATCTTCCAAAATGGCGGCCTCAACTTGACGGACAGATGTCTCATTAATGGCAGAAGGGGGGCGACCAGGTCTGGGAGCTGTTTCCACAGACTTCCGGCCATGTTTGAATTCACGATGCCAGCGTTTTACAAGGTCATATGATGGGGCATTATCACCATAAATTTCTTTAATTTTATCAAAAGTATCCTGTGGTGTGCGTCCTTTCAAATACAAAAACCGGATCACTGCTCGACATTCAATAGGCCCCATTTCATACCTAACTCAGTTCAAACACCTGTAAAACAGAAACCACAATTAGTTCAGAGCTGTAATTTGCCACATAACCCGTAGAGATATAAAGCATTGCACATGCAAAATTCAGCTAGATTAGACAACTGGAAGTGGGTCAGGGGCATTACTTATTGCACGCTCCTCGTACAAAATAGTTGTGTGAGAACGGTGAATTGTTGATACATTTACTAATCTGATTCAATATTAGTTTTATTTTATTTTATTTATTTAGGTTTTTTCAATATTAGTTTTATTTTATTTTATTTATTTAGGTTTTATTTTTTGGCTTCATGTTTTATTAATTTTTTTTTTTTCAGAGTTTAAGTTTCTATAACTTGCTTGAAGGATTCCAATATGGGTTTTTGATTCTTGTATTTCTCATCGTTAGGTTCATGTGCGTTTTTGCTGCTAAATAACTTTCGTCGGTGTTCGAGTCGTAGGAAAATCATGTTTAATTTTCGATTTTGACAATATAATCTTTGAGAGTGAAATTTATAACATGTAAACTGAAAAGTTATTTTCAAGCATAGGATCCGCTGTAAGTTGCTATATATTTATAAGTAACTATATATGTTACTTTAATTATGATAAAATGAAATTATATAGCTACGAGCAGGCCGCCCGGCGTTGACCGATCGTAAAATGCGCATAACTATTATATTTTAAGTCATATAGAAAATGAGACATGTGCATGCGAGTACTATGTTTTTTTTCTAAACAGTTCATTCGTGTAAGTAAAAAAAAACAATACTCAAGCTAGGATCGAAACCAAAACCTAAAGGCAGTGAGTCAAGTACGATAACCATCAGATCAACTTGCCAGGATCTTTAAAAAGTGTTTTCAAACCTACTCATTCTTAACATAAAAAATCTGTCATGTGAACGATTCGTGTGTGCATTCGTGAAACAATTAGCAAACAGGTAAAAATTTGACGAACCTCATGTACCAATTTTTCAATTTTGACCCATGAGCAGCCTTTTTTCGGATGAAAACCGATTTAAAAGTTTTCCACATGTCTGAATATACTATATACCAAATTACAAGTCTGTAGACTAAAGATTTGTTGAGTATATAGGTTGAGAAATGCCCACGCACCTACATACATTCTCACTTTTATAGATATACTAGCCTGGTGCCCGGCGTTGCCCGGGTGTTTGGAGATATGTGTTGAGAAAAAAAAAGGCGGTAGTAGGCAGGTAGGCTCGAGCCCGTACCGTGAAAGGAAAAAAGAACGTGAAAAAAAAAACGGGAAGTCTTTACTGTTGCGTCCATCGCCAAACCGGAAGTGGCGAAGGTTTAAATTAAGGCTAGTCAATCGAAAAGAGGGGATGAGTTTCGAAAATATCGGTGAAAAGGGCGACCTCTTCTTGGAGAAAACTGCCCAGTTGAGGGTGAAGGAATTAATGTTTTAGCCAATTTTTCGATATTTGTTGTCCGAAGAGTCGGGCTTCAAAATGATATCGATCTCATGAAAATCTGTCGCCTCACTCGAAAGTTTTAAGCATACATATATACATTTAAACAGACAGGTGAGATTTAAATTATAGATAGATTTATGACAGACCCTTTATATCGCACGTGTTTGAAATCTAATACATAAAAGCACTATGCCTGTCTGTCTTTCTCCATATTTTCAAACTCTATCAATTCCGAAACTAAAAGTCGCAGAGTGACGCTTGGGGCCTCAAATAATTGGATTTTTTTTATCGACCGTCCGTTTTTGGATCTTTAGCTGGTTAAAATAGCTTTTAAGGGGTCAAAATTGAAAAATAAATCGTTATACATTTTTTACATTCATCTAATTTATTTTAATCAGCCGATATGTGTGTCACTTTGGTACCGTGGTAATGTCACCAGCTTTGAATGCTACAGTTTTACTTTCGGTTTCGATTCTAGCTGATAGCACCCAAATACTATTTTCTTTTACTTTTGAAATAACGACTCTATGATAATATGTACGAAATCTGGAAAAATTAAAATATCATATTTAAACGTATTTTACGACCGGGCAAAGTCGGATAACCCCCTCACTCCCACCCCCGCTAGTAAAGTATATATCTACAAAATGGTATGTCTAATATTGCTATACTCTATCGATATCTTTATGGTAAGTTCTTAACTGAGCTCCAATCTCTGATTCCCCCTTGACCTTCGTTATATACAGAGTGGCACATGAGCCACATTATCATTTTTAAATGAAATATATTTTATGCAAATGAATGTACTTCTGAAAACGTTTTTATTACATAGTGTAAAGGTTGGAATTTTGTTTTGATTTATGTATGAATGATAAGTTCCGGAAATGGCCTCTACTTTCAGTTTCGCAAATACGATCTCGAGGTAACGCAAAGTGACTAATGCAACCACTGTTAAAAAAAATTCCTTTATTCTGCTGTGCATCTAAAACAGTTTCTTCCTGTCCATAGAATTCACTTCGTAGCTGCTTCCACTGCTGTCTACAATGTTATCTATGGCGCATATCAGAAACTGATATTGACAAACTATTTCCGCATCTAAAATTTAACAACAGCAAAGTCGACAAAATAAGGGAAATATGCACATTGAACTGTAATATCCAATTAATTTTTTCATTATCACGGTCTATCTCTACTACTATACAAATAAAACTTTTTTTCTGTGTGAGTGTCTTTCTATGTATGCGTGTGTGTAAGTTCGTTCCCTATGGACTCGAAAACGGCTAGGTAAACTTTTATTAACTTTCACACGAAGGTACTTTATGTGCCTGGCAGTGTTCTTAGATAGGTTTTGTATCGGCATATCTTCGAGAAGTATCGATAATCGAAAAAATCCGATGAAAGAAGGAGCAGTCGATTTTGACCAAAGTTAACAACTTAGCCTAACATCATAAGTGCATTTGAGAAGTTTTATTGCCACACAAGCCGAAAGGCTCGACGTATAAAATAAACAGTAACTTATTTGACATGACAAGGGCGCGTTCGAAATAAATGTTTCTGTTGGAAGCACAACTGAAGCATCGTACCTGATTTTATCAGTTTAAATTTAAATTCCAACCATTATCAACGCACAGGAAGAAAGGCTAGACATATAACATCAACAGTAGGATATTTAATATGATCCGGGTGCCTTCAAAATGAATGTTTCTGTTTAGGGAACCAGTGGCTCATTATACTTGACTTTTGTTCGTTACAACTCTACTTTCAACCGAGTCGTTGTTTGTTTCGTTCCTCACACTCTTTTCTTCTACCTCTTCTTTTACACACGTCCGTTCGCTTTAGTGACTAAAAATCGTCTCTCCTCCCGCTTTCCTTTCCTCGTTATTTATAGAATCAGGGTACGAGATTCTCCGAGATTCCCCGAGATTCCACGAGACTTTTTTCAACATAAACGCACGCGGGCGCCACCTTGATTCTCAATTTGTGCTTTGCATGCACAAACGCACAGCCGCTTTAACGGTAAGCCACTTCTTTCTCCACATTTTAAACTTTAATTCAAGGCAAGGAGACATATGGAGTTTCCTCCTGGTGCACAGCGATAGGTCCCCAACTAGAGCAGGCAATCAATCCATTTTATTGAGAAATGGGTGATTACACCGATTTCGATGACAATAAAAATATGAGAGCGTGAAAGATTCGGTGATCATCAGTCAATGCTAGGCAAGGTCGGGTCTCCCTGCTAGTTCCTTTTATAGGTGTCCATATTTTTTTAAAATAAAATCTTTCATTAGATATTCTCTCTGCTGTTTCTGAATCTTTGAGATGACGATTGATAATTATTTGGATTATTCAGACTAATTTATCCATTGCGCCACGTGGCGTAATGGATAAAGAACCTGGTAAAATAAAAATATTAAAATTTACTAAGGCATCATTTTTTTTTTCACAAAAACAGGAATGTGAGAAGAGCATACATTATGTGAGATTTTATTTCAAAATCAATATACCCACCACTGTTCACATTTATTTTCTCAAGCCCCTCGGAAAAAGCGCATCAAAAAATAAAAACAAAAAAAAAATAGAAAGTCTTGTGGAATGACAAACATCAATGCTCGTAGTCGTCTTTCAAGGTTTTATAGTCGCTGGCTTCTAAGAGAAAACTTGTTCTTTTAACCAATCCTTAAGAAAAAAGGGTACTAGTGCAGAGAATGATCCGGACGTAAATAATAACGTTATTATTTAAAAAGGCATTCTTAACATGGGGAGGGGAGGGTGTTTTATACTTATTCTATACTTCAACATTACAATTGAATAAAAAAAAACATATCATAAAACTTAAATTAAACTCGGAAATACGATTTAAAAAATAGCGTGGATCATTAAGTGCACTAGCGCCGAAAAAAGTAGCATAGTGTTAAATCAGGGTTTCTAACCGGGCATTCATGTGGATCACGTCGACCTAGCCATTTGACAGGAAAGTGAATGGCTGAATGAACACTGCCATTCCGCACTAGGGTTTTAGGATGATCATTTGATGCAATTCTTGAGCGGCTTGAGGAAATAAATGTGAATATAAATATATATATATGTATATGTATATATATATATATATAGTATATATATATATTAGTATATTTGGGCAGCGTTTTTTCTTTTATGCACGTTTCATGAAATAGCACAGACAACTCTTCCTTGTTTTTCATGTAATCTTCCTTTTCTCTTTGTCAGACGATTTTCCGAACGTTTTTTTTTTTCGAGTGAAAAAAGAAATTTCCCATAATCGCGAACGTTTTCGACCTCCATTGGTCATCCTCAGGCGAGTAGTAAAAAATAAAAAATGAAATTGAAAAATGAAAATAGCGAGATGAAATGAAAAGACGATTAAAAGACGATTAAAATCACTAAAATACTCAAAAGCATCTAAGCGTGCCCTCCGTTTCATTTTGAGTCTGGTTAGTCGTTGGTTTATTAATGTGGATTAACAATGCCTCAAAGATTGGAAGGCGCACCTCGCAATACGAGACGGTTAAAATGGCCGTGTTTTTTTGTTTTATTTATTAATATGTCTCTAAATTCAGTTTTAGGGGTATGGTGTGCTATGAGGTGCTGATAGATTGAACTATTCGGGGAAGACAGGTGACATGTTAAACGACGGAAGATGCGTGTTCGAGTCATGCCAATGTACGAATTATTTTTGGAGACACATTCTTCTATGGGAAATTTAAAGACGTACGCAGCATTTCTAGTTTGCAGCATACTGCCATCGGGTGTAGGATTATTATTTATCAGTAATTAGCTAGTTTTAATTTTTTTGTAATAAATAATAAATCTTATTTTAGAGTTTTTCCGTGGTTACGACATGTTTGTATACAATATCTTTTATTATTTTTTCGTTTAATTTGTAATTCTCATACATCTGCTTACAATAATATATGTTAATGTTTTTATCGTTGCCATCATCATCATCATTATTATTAATAATAATAATAATAATAATAATAATAATAATAATAATAATAATGATGATGATGATGATGATGATGATGGTAGTTAAAAAGTGTCTAATCTGCTGGTCAACTATGTAGTTTGGAAGCCGTTATTAGAGTTTGTTTTACGTCTATTGCTACACCCCCTTATTTTTTATATAATGTGAAAGTCCATATATATATATATATATATATATATATATATATATATATATATATATATATATATATATATATATATATATATATATATATATATATATATATATATATATATATATATATATATATATATATATATATATATATATATATATATATATATATATATATATATATATATATATATATATATATATATATATATATATATATATATATATATATATATATATATATATATATATATATATATATATATATATATATATATATATATATATATATATTCAAGCATGTAAAAAGCAGGAGTCATTTATTTCATTAGGATCTTAAAATTTGAGCATGTAAAAAGAAGTCATTATTTTAATTTTGTTCAAATAGGAAAGACTTGTCTAATTTTCGGTACATCAAATGTGTTGCCAAGGTCGCTAGGAAAATGGTGGGATCCTTCTACCGCTCCAGTAGATATCTTACTGCTGATGCAATTATCTATCTATATAAAAGCCATGTACGTCCAATGATGGAGTATTGTTGCCATATTTGGGCAGGAGCTGCTAGAAACAGCTTATCCTGTCTTGACAGAGTTCAAAATAGACTTCGTGGGGGATGCCCTTTTCTCTTCCCTGCAACCTCTTTCCCACAGAGGAGACGCTGTGAGCCTATCTACTTCATCGTTATTTCCATGGCAAGTGCTCATTTGAGCTCCAATCTCTCGCCCCCCCCCTCGCCAATCTTTCACGAAAAACACCCGTCTAGCTGAAACCATTGTCAATATTTTCCCCACTCTTTATCTGTGCCTAAACCGAAACGTAGATTCCATGAACAAAGCTTCTTTCTTAGAACTGTACGCCTGTGAAACTCTTCCGCTTGTCTGTTTCCCAGCTTACTACAATTTAGTTGTCTTCAAGTCCAACGTAAACAAATTCTTGATGAACCGTTTCCTTAAATAATCCAACTGACCAAATTTCTAATACTAACGTTTACTAAGAAATTATCTCATTGACTACTGTACACTCAATAACCCTTATGCTCCAGTGGCCTTCTGGTCTTGATAAGTTGTGACGTCTTTGTAAAAAAAGTATTGTGCACAAAATAAAAGTAAAAAAATTAGTTTTTATTTATGCGCGCCTTAAACTAAGCATGTAAAAATATTCGTAAAATATACAAAGAAAATGCTTTCAAAAAAGTAATGTTCTCGATTGTTTTATTTTTTATTTTATTTTATTAAATTTTTATTTTAATAAATGTTTAAACATTTATTACGCATTAGGATGTTGAAAGTGTTAATACAATCAAAATGGATGCAGTTTAACGTCTTGCTCAGGACAATTTTTAAAATATTCATCTGGGCTTGTGAAAAAGTCATTTAAATCCAATTTCTGACAAGTTTACATGCAAAACATTTCAAATTTATTTTTGTCGCCGATTTTGTAAATATATCGGCAATATTTTGTTCTGATGCTATGTCATTTACAATAATAGATTTCATTTTTCTTATGAAGTGATATTCAATATCTATATGCTTAGATCTTTGGTGAATTACTGTGTTCTGCGCTAAGACTACGCTGACTTGATTATCACAATTAATTACTACGGGAGTTTCGGTTAATTCTGGTTCTAAAACAGTCTTTAAAATAGCTTTTAGGTATTGCGATTCTTGTGCAAAATTTGTCAGTGCTATAACTTCCGCCTCACACGTAGACAGAGATACAATCTGCTGCTTTTTAGATTCCCATGTAATAATAGGCTCATTTTTTGATAGTCTAAAACAATATCCAGTTATACTTTTTCGATCTTCATCGAAACTTTCAGGGATCATACCCCCCCCCCATTATGGATAAAAAATATTGCAATATGTTTTGTATTTAGTTTTTCTTGTGAAAGACTACAAACGCGTTATGATACATGAATTATTAATTTTAGAATGCATTTTTATCGATAGATGAGTATAAATGAGCTTTACAGTTGGAGGGTGGGGGGAGATTAAGTTATGTTTAGCTTGCTAAACTGCACTTTGCAAACTCACCAACGAACTGAACTCCTACGAAACGTTTATCTATCACACTTCTCATCACCCCTCTTTCTTTCTTTCTCTCTCTCTCTCTCCCTCTCTCGCTTTATATGTTGTATTACCTCCTTGCGCTTATTTATACGTTCGTTCTCTCTCTCTCTCTCTCTCTCTCTCTCTCTCTCTCTCTCTCTCTCTCTCTCTCTCTCTCTATCTATCTATCTATCTATATATCTATCTATCTCCGTTTCCCTCTCTGTTTACTAACACTCTAAGATAAGAAAAAAAAATTTAAAAAATGAAATTTTCTCTTCCCTGAAACCTCTTTGCCACAGAAGAGACGTGAGTCTTATCGTTATTTCCATGACAAGTGCTCGTCTGAGCGCCAATCTATGGTCCCCCTTCGCTAAACTTTCACGAAAAACTCCTGTCTATCTTAAACCACTGTCAATAATTTCCCCCACTCTTTATCTGTGTCTAAACCTAAACGTAGATTCCATGAACAAAGCTTCTTTCTTAGAACTGTGCGCCTGTGGAACTGTCTTCCGCTTGTCTGTTTTCCAGATCACTCAATTACAATTTAGCCCGAAAGTCTAGGTGGAAAGAACGAATGGGGTATAACAAGGACTAATTTGGGGTTTTTTCTTTTTGTTTTTACTTTTTTAAAACTTTAATTCATCCTAAATAAGACATATTGCCACTCAGACGAAGGAGAATGGGCGACTATTTGCGATCATGTTTACGGGATAGTATGTAGGAAGTTGAGCAGCGAGATGTCTGTCCGCATTACATTTCAACTTTTGCGTGTACATATTAACAGCCAAGGAAGCAGGAAATAGGAAGCGAATTCCAAAGCAAAGCAATTAGAAACAATAAAATATCGAAGTAGAAGAATTTCTCGCATCTAGATACTTCAACAGTGAAAAGGGGATTTTCCTGCTTGTCGGGTCAGTCGGCTGTATGTACAAATACTATGCGTTCATCACAAACTTACTTTTCCATAGTTCAAACAATATTATTCAGACTCAATGATAATGAAACGGGTGGTGTCTTTTTAAATATTCTTTAACAATGAAATGTTATAATTAATTTAAATTTTGCAATAAAAAAACATTAACAAATCGAAGAGTATTACATTTTAATTAAGTTTACGTGAGGAATTCTTAATGACATTTGCTAATTTTTCGCAACGAATGAGATTCTTTTTAGAATATAGAACGTTGCTAATCAAAATGAATTAACGTTTGCACGTACTTCTCCAGTATTTTAAAACAATGGAATTTAGTTAATTTGAGATTAGAAGTGAAACATTTCTTGGTAAAGTATGTTACTACCTATCTGATTCGATTGGCACTTTTCTCAGATCGATGTCTGATTGACAGGGTAGTCCTCAGCTAATAGGCATTACCGACGTTTCACCGGACCGGTATAAGGTTAGTTTTAATATACACATGTTAAAAACGGTTGTTCAGGTATCAATTCTGCCACCAAAGAAATACACGTTTAGACATATAAAATGTTCAATATCTTTTCAGAGAAAAATTTATAAGAAGTGACAAATAAATTGGACCTCTGTGATGACTAAGGCTATGATAATAGCATATTCTTATCATTGTTTTGACTCTCATGTATATATCCGACACATTTAGACACGGTTAATCAACCGAGAACCACATCACTCTATATAAAAGCATATAAGATAACAACGGATACACACTCGAGACTTAAAACAATAAAAAGAATATGCTGTTGTCATAGCCCTAGTGATGACATAACGTTTCCCTGCGTTTAAAATAGCAATTTACGTTCATCAAACAGTATACAATGAACTGTTCACAATTTTCTATGGAAATCGCTTCAGGCTAGTGATAGGATGATTCCAATATTTTTCCTCGTTTCCGTTACCATCACCGATTCGGATTCAGATTCTTTATAAATCCCAAAATATTTAACTATAAAATTGTTACTTTTCCCCGATTACTGTAAACACACGTTCAATCTGTAGATATTTTTTCAAATGTAAAAATACACTTGTGGGGGGGGTGATCTATCGATTTTAGTTTTGCTAATTGTTTAAAATCAATGAATCGAATATTTTATCATGACTATCAGCAGTGGAAGATTTTTTTTTAGACAAAATTATATAAAAAAGACAATAAAAAGAATCGTTTTTGGCATCAGAAAATAGCCACAAATGTTTCCGATTTCGATACCCTCAAAAGCTTCGATTTTTCCGATTCCCTGTTCCGATTTCGATTAATCGCTCTAACTGTACTTCAGAAAAAGCATAAAGTAAAGATCTAAAAATACCACTTCAAGCTCAAAAACGATAAGTGTTATGAAGATATATTTCAAGCCAGAAAGCAGCAATTCTTTTTGTCAAAAACATCGTTTATGGGATGTGAGGCTTAAGGGACAAAAATAAGGAAAGTGTAATTTACGAGGATACCGAATGTAAACCCAGGGTCCACTTTCTAATCTGGTGTCATGGTAGGGAATCAACTCTCGAGGTGTACGATGTCACTTTTGGGTTTTCCTTTTGGATTTATCCGTAATAGGTTGGAGATTGAAAATGAATACACGATATTGCGTGTGTCTTACAAACGTTTTATAAAATGGAGAATATCTGGTTTGTGTAAATATCTTAAATCGAGCTTGATAAACAGAGAATTGTCGCAATGCATAAATAATGTTTTGTATAGTGTTATGTTTACATTTATTTTATATATTTTCAACTGATTCTAACCTTGTATTTTCGTCTATTATTATTCGTTCCGGTGATTGATATGTTCGATATATATATATATATATATATATATATATAGAGAGAGAGAGAGAGAGAGAGAGAGAGAGAGAAAGAGAAAAAGAGAGAGAGAGAGAAAGATGACAAAACAGCTATATTCCAAATTCCAAGATGATGTTCATCTTACAATTTATTTATTTCAACACGTCTAAAGATCCATTCATGCCAGTATCTGTTTCGTAGCGCAGAAACAATCATAATTATTATGTTACTTTTGAATATTTTCCGCACTGACTCTTCAGAAAAGTAGTAACTTATAAAGTCAAAAAGTTCCTACTGTTCTGAAGAGTCAATGTGGGAAATATTTCAAATTCACATGATGATTATATGATTGTTTCTGCGCTAGGAAACAGATACTGTCAGAGTCGATGTTTTGAAAGAAATAATTGGTAAAATGAATCACATCTTGGAATTTGGAATATAGCTGTTTTGTCATCTATTTGTATATGCTCTGTAGTTGCATTAAACATGCATCGAGCTTCATAACTAGAGTATTGGTATAAATAAAGAGTGAATATATGCATACACACATATACATATATCTATATATCTATATATCTATAAAAGTGAAAATGTGTCTGTACACATTTCCCTACTAAATAACTCTGTAAATTTTCGTTATAGAGACTCGAGATTTGACATAAGGTATATTGAGATTTAGGAAAAAATTTTAATCGGTTTTCGGCCAGAAATTTGGCTGTCAAAGGGTTAAAGTTCAACGATTTTACCCTTGAAAGCTCTACCAAACTCCTCCGCTAATTTTTGGTCGAAAGACTTGAAATTTTAAATGTAAGTTACTTGGACGTGGATCAAACGTTTCAATTTGATTTGAGCTAAAAAAAAAATAAATAAATGTTAAAAGTGTCAAAATTGAGGTCAAAGTTAAAAAAGATTTGACCTCTGCGGTCTCTACCAAATTACTCAGCCAATTTCTGATCTAAACATTTGAAATTTTACATAAAGTGTATTCAGAGATAGGACAAGCTTTTTAATCGGGTTGGGCCGAAAATTTGAGCTGCCAAGAGGTCAAAGTTCAAAAGATTTAACCTTTGCGGTGTCTAGCAAACTACTCGGCCAATTTTGGGGCTAAACATTTGAAATTTATACATAACGGGTATTCAGACATGCGGCAAACATTTTAATCAGTTTTTAGGCGAAATATTGGCTGCCAAAAGGTCAAAGTTGAAAGAGTTGACCTTTGCAGATTCTACCAAATTCCTCCGCCAATTTTGGGTTTAAAGACTTGTAATTTTAGATGTAGGTAACATGGACATGGGTAAAACTTTGTATTTTGTTTTGCGACCAAAATGATAAATGTTGAGGGGTCAAAATTGGGGTCAAAGTTTTAAAAAATTTACCTCTGCGGTGTCTACAAAATTACTCGGACAACTTTTGTTCTAAACATTTGAAATCTTACATAAAGTGTATTCACACGTAGGGCAAGTTATGAACAGTACATAGGGCCCGAGCAAAGAGGGTCTGAACTGCTAGTATGTATATAAATTAATAGAGAGTTGTGAAGAAAAATAACGATACTTCACGACATCTATTTTTTTTTTAGCATCAAATAATCTCAAAAGGGTTTACATTCCGTAAACCAGAAACATTTACACACATACGAGTGAACTATGGCTACAGAAAACGGCGCTATTTAATCTGGCACTGATATAAGATAAGGAGAGAAAATATCATCTCTAGTTAAAAACAGTGTCCCTAATTATGTTGGCTTAAGCAAAGTTGATAGGGAGAATATAACAAAATACCAAGGTCTTATGTACGACGTGAAAAGAAACTGGAATTTTAGGAAGATCTTCATCATTCCAGTAATCATAGGAGCAATCGGATTCATGAAAAACAAGCTGTCGAATATACCTGGGAAACAAAGTTCAGGAGAAATACAAACAATTGCTCGAACGTATTAAGCTTCGAACTTTAATACGTTCTTTTGGTTGGAGTGTTAGAAATACTCCATCTCCGTAAGAAGAAAATGATAGAAAATTAAAACAAAAGTGAACGTAATAATACATAAATATACGCAGACACACACAGAAAGAGAGAGAGAGAGGCACACACACACTGTCGTAAACATATACGTACTTATTCCCCTTTTTGGCGACTTAAATATCCTATAACTGTTATAATTTTCCTTCGTCTATTAATTTAGATTTCTTCTTATAAAACAATTACATTGTTTTGTTTTGTTTTCTGTTTTGTTTTTTGTTTTTTTTTGTTTTCTTTTTCTCTGATACAATTGTCTATTTGAATCAAAATTAAAGCAGGCCAATGCGTTTATCAAATAAAGAGTTTCACATTATTTAATTGAAACGATAAAACGATATAAAAGCATCCTTTAATTATTCCTTCTATTTTTAAGATTTGTGATATTTTTTGTATTTCTTTGTTGTTTTTGATTCGTTACAGTCGATAATTTTCTTCTGCCCTGTCTTTGTGTTGTTTACATATGTTAGAATAATTACTTTAATCCGCCAGCAAAATAATTTGATATTGTTTTCGTACAACGTTTCAAACAAAGTTATTCCATCAATTGTGAATGTTATTAATGATTCCATGGTTGGTATTTTTATGTAAGGAAAGTGTGTCGCTGTATATTTAGTTTTGCATTTTTGTAATGTCTTATGATATAAACGATGATAAAACAACTGTTGCATATGTAAAAGAGTTGGTGACGCATAGGTAGCAACAGAGACATAAATAACCAAGCCGGTGCGCGATGTGATGTTACGGCGAAGGAAGAGAGTGGAAAGAAAAGCGGAGAGAAAAAAATTTAACAACGTGGGCGGCGTCAGCGACTGGGAAGTACGTGTCAGTGCGAGATGAACTTTTAAAACAAGATGCAATCAGAACTTTAAACAAACAAAAAATAGTCGGACGACTGTGTGCCATAGGTGAGCTATAGAAAGGAAAGCAGAAATTAAAATAAAACCCGTTGCGAGACAGCGAGCACGAAGTATGGGCCGGCAAGTGAGGTCTTTGAAAAAGTATGGGCCAGCAAGTGAGGTCTTTGAAAAACCTGTGTAGCGGCAACTGGAGTTGAGCAGACATGTCGGCGCAGGAGGAGAAAAGGCACGTGTTCAACACATCAGAGCTTTTTTTTAACCACATGGCGAACGAACAGATTTGTAAAGTCAAGAGGCAGGCGTAGTTTGGAAAGTACCATGAATAAATGCCTAATATCTCAACTGAAAAAGCCGAGTCGGATTTCTTTGTTTTGTTTCTTTACGAGACTTTCGGGTTCGTATAAACATGTAACCACAACGTTAAAGATGCGCAAGAATGAAACTTGGTGGAATGAAATTACAACCAGGCATAGACTGAACTTTTATTTTACGAAATACATTTCATTTGTTGAAACGATTGTTAATTTTATTAACGATTCCATTGTTAGTATTTTGCGGGGTATTTATGTAAAGTATATTGTAACCGATTGTAAAACTACGATCAGGGGTTACAAGAAAGTTCTAGTTGTTATGGCAAGCATTTGGTCGTGCTATCACACACACACACACACACACACACAAAAAAATACAGTTCCTTGATCGGACTCTAAGTTTGGTAAAGAATAGTAAAAGACGCTGTACATACACGGCAACTCAAAATGGACCGTTCTGTCCCGAGCAACGTCATCGTCGAAAGAAAGTTCGCTCAGGAAAATCTTCACTATTTTAGCTACCATGATAACAAAAGTATTGAAGATTGTGTGTGTGTGTGTGTGTGTGTGTGTGTGTGTAAGTTATGAAAACCACGAGATATCATGTTGCAAGTCCGTTTTGTACAAAAAGGAATAATCGATATATCTATCTATCTATCTATATATATATATATATATATATATATATATATATATATATAAGGCTTTTTTGTAATTAAGCACTTAAAAGAAGTAGACCGTTTATGTAGAGTTCCGTGTAGACAAAAAGAATGAAGAAAAAATGGCCGCCTTTTCTCTTTATATGCTTGCGATATTGTCACCTAACATGCAAATGAGATGCTTTCGATTGAATCTAAAAAGCCTGATTTTTCCATGACTGAGTTGCTTTTTGGATTTGGATGTCAGAGTAGCAAGTGTTGTCAGCAATGCGTCATGTTCTAGTTGAGTTTTGACAGTAGTGTGTCGAGTTTTGGAGTTGAGTTTTTGATAATAGAGCGTTGAGTTTTGACAGCAAAGCGTCAAGATTTAGAATTGAGTTTTAACAGTAGAGCGTCAAGATTTGAAATAGCAAGTTTTTGGCCGCAATATGTCGAATTTAACATTTGATTGTTTTAACTACATATATATAAATATATATATTTCAAGGAAATTCCGGGGAAAATGGCCAAGGAAAGTTTATTGTAATTTCAGCAAGATTCATTGACTTGTACTATTCTTAAATATCAGTAAGTTCATTAGTTTGTATGAGCATAAAATATATTTGTTGAAGTGTCTCTAGCATTATTTGTAAACAGGATATATTCTAAGCAAAGGTTACGGATTGATCTGCCAGGAAATAAACGAGGTTTGTGAGAATCGCAGCCGATAATGATCAGGCAGAAATTACGTCATGCATACGTTTGAAGGAGGGCGGTTATCTTTTAGAGTGTGGTGTTTTAATATAGTTTCACGGTTGTTAAAATAACTAAACAATAAGCTTAAAACAAGTATATTCCTTTGACTTTGCAGATATGGATTATCATAACGATTAAACGATATTGAATTAATTACTTAATTAAGCAACTAATTTCATAAGCATGTCTGATAGCTTTCTGTTACAGTTATGAATTTTTCCTAGTCGGCAGTCACCGTAACTCACGAATGCACGGCGATCAGTAAGAAAATAAGGTATGGTTTAAATAACTTAAATTAATTGAGCAGTTGCTGTAAATGGATTTTATACGTAATTTATTACAAAGAAAAGACCGAAGCTGCTATCAACTCCTTTACATACGATGTGACGCATACTAACACTGATAAAATAACGCAAACATATATAGATGCTTATTACATTGAGGCATTCATTTGTTATACATAATACAGCCCTACAGTGACAGACTAACAGTTTTACCTGGTATACCTAAATATATTTGTGTAATGGGGCCATACTTTTTTTGTTGAAAAATTAGTTAAGTTCAAAAATCTGTCGCGAACGCAGATGTAAATTGTTTTGAAAAGAGGTTACGGGGTCACACCAGATTGGGTCGAACAAGTGCCAAGCACTTGTTGACATGATTTAATTTTCGTCGGATTGTGAGGTCATAGGACCAAGCGCGTAAGAGCAAGACAGGGGGATTTGTTACGAGATTCATGTTTGGGGGAGTAAGATTTGAAAGTTAAAGAATGAGAGAGTTGGTCGCAGGGTAGCGATGAGAACATATGGCAATTGTTTCCTGGAAGCGATAAAAATGTCAGTTAAAATGTAGCAAGAATCCGAGACGCCACTCTCTTATGATCAGAAGTTAACGAGAAGTTTGTGATGCGTTCTTCTTGGTGAATGCAAAAATATAACTCAACTATATCTGAAGCAAGAACTAGAGACTTGCGCCCATTATTGCTGTGTTACGAAAATGTTCTGTTTACAGCAACACAATTCAACACACGACCACGAGAGACAATGGTATGCTGCAGGATATCATATTGTAATGATATAATAACATTTGTTCAAAAACCCAGAAGGGTTGATGCGCCGTAACTTGAACCCAGGTAAATAAGTAATGTATGTGGTACAATGGAGAAAGGGGTGGCTGGTTACTTTTAATGCATCTAAAACCAAGCTTCTATCTTTATATCATCATCGCTCTGATCCGCATCTAGCACCAATTAAAATTAATAGCTCTCGTCTAAGGGAGGCTACATGTTTTGACAAGCTTCGGGATAGAGCTTTACTCCTGATCTGAAATGAAACACATACATTAATTCCGTTGCCAAGCTCCTTGGGAAAATGATGAGATCCTTCTATCGATCCAGTAGATATCTCACGTCTGATGCAATTCTCTACCTATATAAGAGCTAAGTGCGTCAAATGATGGAGTACAGTTGCCACATCTGGGCAGGACCTGCTAGAAAGAACTTATCCTGCTTTGATAGAGTTCAAAATAGACTTCGTAGCCTAGTAGGGGATGTCCTTTTCTTTTCCCTGCAACTTCTTTCCCACAGAAGAGATGTTGCGAGTCTGCCTCTGCTTTATCGTTATTTTCATGGCAAGTGCTGGGCTGAGCTCCAATCTATGCCCCCCTCTCTCCAAACTTTCACGAGAAACACTCGTCTAGTTGAAAACACTATGAAAAATCACCTCCACTCTTTATCTGTGCCTAAACCTAAACGTAGATCCCATGAACAAAGTTTCTTTCTTAGAACTGAACGCCTGTGGAACTGTGTTCTGTTTGCCTGCTTTCAAGCTGACTACAATATGGTTGTCTTCAAGTCCAACGTAAACAAGTTCTTGATGAGCCACTCGACTTAAGTTGTCAAATTTACCGAATTTCCATTACTAACCCTTACTATATGGTCTAATTGACTATTGTACACTCTTTAATCCTTATCCTCGAGTGGCCTCTGTGCCTTGATAAGAGATGATGCCCATGTAAAAAAAGATCGAACGTTATTGAACAGAAAACTATTAACATTTAAGTAATAAAACGAGCAAATAGTTGTAATGACCGTTTTTTACAAAGGAGTCACCACATATGAAGGCACAGAGGCCACACGAGGATAAGAGTTAATGCTTGAACGGTAGTCATTAGGACAATAGCGTAGTACTCATTAGTAATGTAAATTTGGTGCAATTAGATCATTTAAAAGAACGGTTCAAAAGTACGTGTTTACATTGGACTTGAAGATGACAGTATTGTAGTCAGCTGGAAAGCAGACTAGCGGAACAGAGTTCCACATGCGCGCAGTTCTAGAAAAGAAGCTTTGTTCATAGAAGCCATTAACACAACGTCTATATAACACATTTTCTCCACTCTACAAAGGAAAACAAGTTAACTTTTCACACATTTTTTTTATTACATTTTCACTGCAAACAAGGCACATTGCCACTTTGTTGTAGGGGGCTACTATCAAGGACATAAGCATCAGGGGTACTGTGTAGGGAGTTGGGCAGCAAGATTTCGGTTCACGTTGCACTTGAACTTCTGCATGTCAGTACAGTCGGGGAAGCAGGGACCCGGAAGGGAATTCCAAAGTCTAGCTGTTCTAGGGAAGAAACTACTGGAGTAGAAGGCTCTCTTGCATCTAGGGATCTCTACTGTGAAGGGGTGAGATTAGGCTGTTTGTCGGGTTTGTCGGGGGTATTTACGTCGAGGGGGCACAAGTGCTTGCAGTTCGTTAGAGCATTTACCGTTAAAGTACTTGTAGAACAGGTAGAGGGATGCAACATTTCGTCGATGGGACAGAGGCTGAAGTTTAGATTACAGTTCAGGACCTATCAGATTGGCGACTCTCTTTTGAACCTTGTCTAGGAGCGAGAGACTAGTGGCAAATGCACCAGCCCAAATATGACAGCAATACTCCATACATGGGCGAATGGTGGCCTTATAGAGGTATAGGATACTTTCAGGCGTTAATAGCTTTTTAGCACGGTAGAGAGAACCCACCTTCTTCGCAGCGGTCTTGGAAATGTTCTCAATGTAATTGTTCCAACTCATGTTTCATGTGAACGTTAGGCCGAGGAGTTTAAAAGATGTACTTTCAGATAAAGAGTCATTGACATTGCTATTGGTGGAAGGGAAGGTTTTTTGTAATTATTGAAGGAAATAAGTTTAGTCTTTGCAGCATTGAAGATGACCATTCATTTTTGTCCCCATTCCACTACGGATCGGAGGTCTTACTCTAATGTTTCTGCCATTTCTTTAGATATGTGTCCAATTGTTTTCCTGTCGTGTCTGTTATAGAGCGTGGTGTCGTCAGCATACATACCCATCTCACAGACAATTTTGTCAGGGAGGTTATTGATAAATATTAGGAATAACAGAGGTCCAAGGATAGACCCCTGACGCACTCCCGCACTTATATTGTTTAGATGTACGACCGCCAAGGACAACCTGGATTTTTCTCTTATCTAAGAAGGATCTAATTATGTTATGTATTCTTCCAGGGATGCCGTATGATCTGATTTTCTTGAGAAGACCTTCATGCCATACCCTGTCAAAAGCCTTAGATATATCTAGAGCTACCACTCTACCCTCATCCGCTTTGTCCAGTGACTGGTATATACGTTCTGAGATTACAGATGTGGAACGGGCTTGCCTAAATCCATATTGTTGGTCAGTCAGAAAGTTAGCATCTGTAAGGTGATGGACTAGAGCTCGGTTAATTATAGTCTCAAATATTTTGGCGAAAAGTGGGAGGAGGCTAATGGGACGATAATTTAATGGGTCAGTTCTTTCGCCAGAATTCTTGAAAACTGGCACTACAGAAGCAGTTTTCAAGCGGGCAGGAAAGCAAGATTCATTAAGCATTTATTGTAAAGTTTGGAGAGAACTAGAGCTACTTCGGTGGCGCACTTTTTTTAATAGCACAGCCAGGATGAGATCAGGACCACATGTTTTTGCAGTGTCAAGTTTTCTTATGATAGCATGCACCTGAGCAGGGGTGATTTTCAGATCGTCTAGTGTGGCGTCTGTCTGCAAAGGAAAGTCAGGGAGGGGTGGTTAGCAGAGTCAAGTGTGGAGTTGGAGGCAAACCGTCTGGCAAGCATGTTAGCCTTCTCAGTTGCTGAGCAAACAACCGCATGATTGTAGGATAGTGAGGGAATTGTTCATTGCCCATTATTTACTACACTGTTGTAGATTTTCCAGAAGTCTCTGGTTCCTAATTTCTGTGCTTCGATGCGTTTTTGGGCGGTTTCAGTAAATTATCTCTTAGCTGTTGCTATTTCTTACTTACAGTTATTTCTGGCTTCTATGTACTTCTGTCTGTTTGAACTAGACTTATGTCGGTTAAATTTGCGGTACGCATGCTGCCTTTGCGCTATGGCAGCTGCACAAGTTGTAGTGAACCATTGGGGAGTGGGGTTTGCTATAGAATTTGCGTGTGGGAACATGTGTTTCAATTGCCGCTTTGAACCATTCAGTGGTCTCATTTGCGCAATGTTCAGCAGGAAGTAAAAAGATATTTTGCCATGGAGCGTCCCTGATGAGGTCCCTGATGGCTTCCCAGTCAGCCTTTTTATAATATCTCGTTGTTTTGAGCAGTGGCTGTTCAGTTTTGGCTCCAGAGTTTAGGGTGATTTCAACCATTACCACTGCATGATCGGCGTTCCCAAGAGGGCTGTGGGCATTCGTTACACAGTCATCGGGAACTGTGGTCAGAAACAGATCTAGAAGTGATGCATGTTGTTCTTGCTGGTCTGGGAACGGGTTGGAAACGTAACTATATGTGATAGGGAATGAGATATACAGAAGTTACGTGTTGTGGTACCAGCTGCGTCTGTATAAGTAGAAAATCCAAGCCAGTGGCTATGATGGACATTGAAGTCACCAAATACATGCACTTGTGCGCTAGTGTCGAGTGAAAGTGCTGTATCTATGCTGTCAGAGACTTTGTTTATTAGGGTACAGTTCTGGGTCGAGGGAGAGCAGTAGAGAAAATAAAAGTAACTAATGTTATGTTGCATGTTTAGTCTAAAGCACATAAAGGCTTGATCGTCCGGTTCTAGTTTAGTTTCTCTAGTCAAGGCGAGGGTGTTTCGAATGCAGACTCCAAGCCTCTGCATATATCTGTCAGAGTTCTTACGGTAGAGTGGGAGGTATCCAGGCATGTTAAAGTAGTTAGAGGGGATAGAGAACTGTAGGTTAGTTTCACTTAGTGCTAAGATATCCGGGGTCTTTTTTAGGAAAAATGCTTCAACATCATTTAAATTAGTTCTAAGCCCATGGATGTTCGTAAATGCGAGCCTCAAGGGAGAAGGCACGTTGTTTTTGTTTGAGTTTTGGCCTGGTTTTAGCGTAATTTTTTAATGTACTGTCATTTTTATTTTTAAGAGTTTCAGTTTAGGTAAGGGGTGCTGAGCAAGTGGTTATGCAGAATACAAGACATGCAACACAGGCAGATCATCAGCTGTCCCTCCATCTACTAGGGTTGTGGCCTCGGGATAGCCCACCGGGGATGAGTGCAGGGTCCCTTTCCATGCGCGACATGGCACTACAAACATCGCGATATTCGAAAACAAATGGACAATTCTCTCATACAAACAACGTTCACACTTTATTACTTATAATGATTTATATACGCAGTATTTAATTCATTTGCTCTCCCTTCTTTTCTTTTTCTATCTTTTTACTGATTAGAATGGGCCATAGTATATACATATTTATAGACGGACGCAAAGCTCAGCCAACAATTTTCATACATAGTAAGAAAAAAACAACACAAGCATATATATAAATTTCTATAGATTTCTTGAACAAGTGTGCGTGTGTGTCGTTCAAGTCCCGTCGCTAGCGTCTCTACGTCAAAGGTAATTTTTTATCTCTCAGGTACGGGATCACCGCAAATACTCACTCTAGTATTACAGGTACATCAAAGAGAATAGGGGCTTGTCTAACGTATTCATACTACAACTGATGCTACATGTTTTATTTCATTTTTCCATTCTCAAACGATCACCCATTTGAGTACAAATCAATTCAGATCGATGATATAACGGAAACCGGTGTTTCAACGTGATATAACCGTAATCTTTATAACATCTATAAATATGAAAGCGTATTGGGTGCCTAACATTAAACAAGCCTTGCGTTAAATTAAGGATGAAACAATTCGAATATTTTCCCCGATTCAAATTAATAACAGACATTGTTCCAAATTGTCGATTCTGATAAAATTACTGATTCCGATTCTTTTTACATTTCTAAATTTTTCTTTAAAGAGTTATTGTTTTTTTTTGTTGCTGTTGTTTGTGTGTTTGTTTGTTTTGCTTTGTTTTGTTTTGTTTTGTTTTTTAATTTTCGGATTACTATGAAACCTGCGCATGTATTTTCACAGGGAAAATCCTTGATATAACTGCCATCCTTATAATAAAAATGTCTTGGGTAACTTACATCAAACCGGACTTGTGTAAAACTGCCATGTTATGCCTAGTGTAAGGTGCTCGGTTTTCAAGAGTGCATTTGTGTGGGAAAATAAGTTAAACAACACACTTGACTCACTTTAGGTTGGAGATTGGAGGAGGGTCGGGTTCGTTTTGGACTGTTCAAAGCTATTGACGTTTAATTCTAACTTATATTGGCTGCTGCTGATGATGGTGATTGTTAAGTTTGCAGGTTGAAACAAGTAACGTAGCAAATGACGACTCAACAAACAAAGGTAGATCAAATAAGAAGTGTATATTTACAGGATATTTACATAATGCTGTCAAATAAGAGAATCTTTGCTGGAGAAACATATCTGCTCTCGGCGGCCTTCGGTGGCTTCTAGTGAACACACATTCAGACTAACTGAATCTTCTTATTTATGTGTAATTACTATCCACATATGCAAATGAATGTGTGCCACCGCAACACCCTCCTCCCAAGTTTGAAGTCGCACAGATTTCAATATCTTTTTCTCTTGTGATTTAACATTAATGGTTCATTAAACTTTCTTTTTCTACCTGATCTTCGGGGTTCAGGTGTATATTGAGGCGGTTCCAAATTAAAGAATTCGTATATGATGTCCATGGTTTCCTCCTCTTCGGCTGCTGTTGTATAATCACCATCTTGAATATGGCTTTTTTTATTTGGTTCAGGTGCCTTTTATGTATATTTTGTGGACCTTTAATCATGTATGTACAATCACCAATGCGTTTATCCACTACTCCACATTCCCAGTAAGAAGTGTTATTCCTGTAGCACTTGAAATATACTCGATCTCCCGAGTTATATTTCTTTCTTATCATGTGTTTAGTGTTTCGGATAATTGCCTCTCTTGGCAATAGTTTATCAAACGCTGATTTCACCTTCTTTTTCTTTACATATACGGTGAGGGCTGCCCAGTCGCTATGTTCTATTTTTGATAGTATTCCTGTCTGTTCCAATCTGTCTAATTCTTTATTAATCTTTTCCAACCCAGCGAACGGAACGTTTCGCTTTTTTCTAAAAATTGGGCTGGTGTTTTCTTTAAGTTCAAACGAGGCCTTAAATCTATTGCAACGACCTAATTTAGTCATAAATACATCAGGGAATAATTTTTTAAAGTCCTCTTTTATATTTTCTGTTCTTGGAGTGGTACATTCTATTTTTTTACATAATGTATTAATTGGCTTATCCCAGAGTTCAAATTTCTCAATTAAATCTATTCCAAACAGGTTTTCGCTATTTTTCAACACGAACATTTTTAATTTCTTCGTAATCCCTTTTAATTTTATCGGAAGGATAACTTCTCCTTCAAATTTTATCTCACCACCAGTTACCGTCCGAGCTGATTTACTTGTTTTCATCATGGTTGGTTTACCCAACTTTTTCCATGTATTCAGGTTTATTATAGAAATATCGGATCCTGAATGCAGTTGTAATTTTATTGGCGTTTTAAATATTTCCGCTTTTATGTATTTTCGCCGATTTTTGTCTAATTTTTCATTTGATTTTGTTTGCTGTACTCTCTTTCTGGTGAAATCTTTATATCTGCAACAATCGCTTTTGTGTCTGACTTTCTTGCAAATGTAGCGTTTTTTTCTTCTTATAAGGGCAATCCGATTCCCAATGTCTTTCTGCGCATCTCTTACAGTTATATCTAGGAAGAGACTTGTTATATTTTTTACTATAATTATAATTATTATATTTGGAATATCTCGTTCCGTTTTGACTGCTTTTATTTGTATAGTTATTGGTTGGTGTGTATCGTTTTCTAACCTTTCTTACATATGCCGCTCCGGATTCTTCTATTTTTTTAATCCTTTTTTAGTGTAATGGCACTTTCACAATCCTCTGCTAATTTCTGAAGTGTTAAATCTTGCTCATATTCCAGCTTAGACAACACTCGTCTGCGTATTTCTGCATTTTTCGTGGAGACTAACCCTTGTGCGAAGATTTGGTATTTGAAATATTCTACTGTTAGTTCCGCTAGCTTAAAATTATCAGTTTTTATTGACAACTGATGCGTATGTTAAATAATCTTGGTTGTCCATCTTCCTTAGATTCATACACAACCATCTCTTATGAAAAAAAGATATATTCGGATTAAATAATTCTTTTAGTAATTTTTGCAGCTTCCATGAAATCTAATTCCATAGTTTTTTTAGGTAGTATATAATCTACGAACTTGCTGTGTTCTCTTACACCCAACTTCCTGAGTAAAAGGCTAACTTTCTGGCTATTTGGCCAACTTTTGCAGTCCAGTTGAAAGACATCCTCGTATCTTGTATAGTACGCTTCAAAAGTCTTTTCTTCCTCCGGCACATAATTAAATGTGTCCATGCTATTAAATATAGTTGTATGCGAGAAATTAGTACTGTCGATATTTTCTCGATTAGTCTTTAATAGTTCCAGTGTTTTAGCAAAACGTTCATGTTGCCTTTCTTCATATTCAAATTGTAATTTCTTCTGCCTTTCTTCTTGTTCCATTTGACATTTCAATATTTTCTCCTCTCTACGTGCATCTAGCTCGGATTGCGCCTTTTGTTGCGTCTGCAAAGATTGCATTAACATTCTAGATAAATCTTCCATTTTTTTATCCTTCAGTAGCAGTAATGCAGTTACGAAGAAAAATTGTACAATTTCACATGCAACACAATATCCGTACCTTATAAAATGGCTTGTCTTACAAAAAAAAATTGTTCATAGTTCCTGTTTTCAATAGTAATATCGCTGCTCAAATAATATTTCTCACTTCGCTAGCGAGTCAAGCTCATCCAACCACAACATAAGAACGTAGGCTTTTGCTGAAACCACAAAATACGATTTACTTTTCCGTTTTAGGCATTTCCTAATAAATAACAGCCGAACGTAAGTACAACTCTTTCCATAGAAAAAAAAAAGTTTTTCAACTCGAGTCACAATTGAAAAAAATAAAATGTATGGACTACATATGAATTTTTTTTTCCGTGACGTTTTACTGTCTTATATCCGTTATCCAGTGACAACTTTAGTTTAAAAAAAATCTTTCCTTGATTTTAGTTTAACTGTGGTATTTTTTTTAAATACCGAAGAGAAAAATTTGGTTTACCAAAAAGTCTTTAGTTGGTATTTACAGCAATTTAGGAAATCCACTGGTGAACTTTTTTTTTCTTCGTATGTTACTTCCTTGTAATTTAGTAATACGAATCTGTTCTTCGTAATTTAGTAATACGAATCTGTTTGTTGTTTTACAAAAATTCACTTTTACAGTTTGTTATTTTTTTTTTAAGATGGATTCCACGGGAAACGGCGTAAATCGTCGCATTTTTTTAACCTGAATGTAGTTTTTGTTCTTGGAATTTGGGAAACAACCGTTTCTTTCTTTTAGTGTTGTACTTCGCGAGGAAAATATTTTACAGTTTTCCAATGTTCGCTGAATTATTCATTTTTTTCCGCTTGAGTCGAACTTCTCTTTAGCGTAAAATCCGTTTTTACGACTATTTCGTTCGTCAAAATTTGTATTCCTTAGAAAGGTCAACCGTTGCGTTGTACTTTTTTTATAGTAAGTTCTTTTCATTTCTTCGTCAAACTGTTATATTTGACGTTCATCCTCGTCGTCACTGTTAAGTTTGCAGGTTGAAACAAGTAACGTAGCAAGCAATACAAATGACGACTCAACAAACAAAGGTAGATCAAATAAGAAGTGTATTAGGAAAAGGTATATGTACAGGATATTTACATAATGGTGTCAAATAAGAGAGTCTTTGCTGGAGAACCATATCTGCTATCGGCGGCCTTCGGTGGCTTCTGGTGAACACACCCTCAGACTAACTGAGTCTTCCTATTTATGTGTAATTACTATCCACACATGCAAATGAATGTGTGCCACCACGATGATGATGATGATGATGATGATGATGATGATGATGATGATGATGATGATGATGATGATGATTGCATGTGTATGATATTACTGGTTATTTAAAGGATTGCTTCCATTGGGACAGCAGTGTTCTGATGACGGATGCTTCAAGCAAACATTATTTTGCTCCAAATTCTAGAGTTCAGACGCAAGGGTTTTGATTTATAGTCTTGTGTTTCTTGACTCCTAACAGAGATGGGGGTTGAGATCTTGGAAAATTTCGCAACCGTTATACTAGACCCAACACTGATTTATCCACTATCTTTGGTGTCGGAGAATTTTCGACCTATGTAAAGTTTAGAACTGCAAAACAGGCATTGATTGATGTTGTGCATGTCGGGTTTATAAACGACGCTGCTGTTCATTAATGGATTCTACAAAATGGGTGATGTATTTTCTTAACACCCTTAATCGAAATAAGAGTTTAAGGGAGAAAACTCTTAATTCGTTTACAATTGGTTTTTTCCCTTCTGTTATAAGTATGCATGATATTTCAAAATACAATCAGGAAGAAATGGATACAAGATATAGAAAGAGAGAGTTTACAGCTCGATAAAAATAAAAGATAGACAAATACGTTGATCAGTTGAGTTTTTAAGTTCACATTCTTGTTTTGCTTCCACTTGGTCGGTGAAGTTCGGAACAAAAGAAAAACAGAATTCGAAGATAATAATAGACTCAACTATTAGGATTTCGTAAGATCACTTAATAATAGTCATCAGTTATTTATTCATTAACTAGCAAGGAGATTCGACGTTGCCCAGGATTGAATGATGATCAACGAATGTTTCACACTCCCATATTTTTATTGTAATCAAAATCGATGAAATCGACCACTTTCAATCAAATCGATTGGTTACTTGCTCTAGTTGGAGAGCCATCGCGGGGTGCAGGGGGAATATTCACATAAATCTCCGTAGTGACAATACATTGTAGTTTACATTGTACTGTAGACAACCTACTGTTAATTTTATTATATATATATATATATATATATATATATATATTAGTGGCTTGAATTAAAGTTTAAAACGCAAAGGTCAAGTATCCTGGTGCAATTGTACTCAAACAGAAACATTCATTTCGAACGCGCCGCTGCCATATCAAAGAACCTACTGTTGATTTTGTATGCCGAGCCTTTCGACTTCTGTGGTAGTAAAACTACGCAAATGCACTCGTTATGTTAGGCTGTATAAGGTGTTAACTTTAGTCAAAATCGCCTGTTCCTTCTTTCCTCGATTTTTTTCGATTATCGATACTTATCAAAGACATTTTGATAAAAAAAAAAACTATCTAAGAACACTGCCAAGCACATAAAGTACCTTCGTGTGAAATTTCGTAAAAATCAGCCCAGTCATTTTCGAGTCCATAGGGAACTATCTCTCTCTCTCTCTCTCTCTCTCTCACACACACACACACACACACACACACATACAGGCCAAGTCTCCTTTATATAATAGTAGAAAGATAGAGATTACAACTTCGGGGTATGAGAAGCTTTAGTCCAAGCACATCTAAGACAGTAAACGACCAAGTTCTCTCCGATTCTCTCTCCTCTGATCTTGAGCATGTGATACAATGGGGGGTGGAGTGGCTGTTTACTTTTAATGCATATAAAACCAAGCTTCTCTCTTTACATCATCAACGTTCTGATCCCCATCTGGCGTCAATTGAAATGAATGGCTCTCGTCTTAAGGAGGCCTCAAGTTTTGAGAAGCTTCTGGGCTTGACCTTTACTCCTGATCTTAAATGGAGCACGTACATCAAATCTGTTGCCAAGGCCGCTGAAAAAAATGGTGGAATCCGTCTATCGATCCGGTAAATATCTCACTGCTGATGCAATTCTCTATCTATATAAGAGCCAAGTACGTCCAAGGATGAAATACTCTTGCCACATCTGGGTAGGAGCTGCTAGAAAGGACTTGTCCTGCCTTGACAGAGTTCAAAATAGACTTCGTTGTCTCGTAAGAGATGTCATTTTCTTTTCCTGCAACCTCTATCTCAACGAAGAGATGCTGCGAGTTTGGCTCTACTGTATCGTTATTTTTATGGAAAGTGTTCGACTGAGCTTCAATCTATGGTCCCCCCTCGCCAAACTTTCACAAGAAACACTCGTCTAGCTGAAAACACTATCAATAATTCCCCCCACTCTTTATATGTGCCTAAACCTAAATGTACATTCCATGAACAAAGCTTCTTTCTTAGAACTGTACACCTGTGTAACTGTCTTCCGTTTTCCTGCTTTCTAGCTGACGAAAGTATGGTTGTCTTCAAGTCAATGTAAACAAGTCCTTGATGAGCCGTTCCACTTGTTAACAAATTTACCGAATCTCCATTACTAACGATTACTATATTGTCCAATTTCTACTGTACACTCTTTAACCCTCATCCTCGAGTGGCCTCTTGATAGTAAATATCTAGGGAATATCTCTTATGTATGTGCCTCCCTACGATGGCAGCGATACAAAGGTGGGGTTTTTAATATTGGAAAAATACAGCCCCCTAAAAAGGGAAGCTCTGAATTAAGAAAATTACCTTTAGTCCCTCTCCGTAAAACGTTACCAGCAAATATCCGCCCAGCCAAAACAACTGCCAATAACTTTCGTCACTTCCTATCTGTGCCCAAAACTAAACGAAAATTTTATGAGCAGAGTTTCTTTCCTAGAACTGTCCGTCTGTGGAACGCAATACCGTTTGTCGTCTTCAAGTCTAATATAAATAAATTTCTAGTGAGTCGTCCATTTAGATAATCTAGCCCTACTAAAGTTCCTCTTGTTTCAAAATCTACCTAAAATTTTATCCTTATCCTTGAGTAGCCTCCGGGCCTTGATAAATGGTGACCTTCCATGTAAAAAAAAAACAAATATAGAAAGATTTCTCTTTGACTGGTCGAGGACAGGAAATATTGAGTGTGATTTCAAAGCAGATAATACACTTTTCTCGAAGCCAAAAAAGCTCTTTCGTTTTCATTTTCGACATCAAGCTGTGTTATTGCTTTCTATTGCTTCACAATTTTAATAACAGTGTTCAATATTCCTAGTTCGAAGCTAAACCACCTTTCTCTATAAGCAGTAAAGTTATCGAATTATCGAACAGTAATACTTATTTGATTAATGATTTGATTAATAAGCTGTTTGGTTTATCGTATAATTCTCAGATCTATGGGCATCTAACAAGATTTCCATTATGAAGTTTTGTTAAGCTAAATTTGGATCTTGGATTGTGACCGATGTCTTTGATGCCCGATTTAAGAATTGTTTTTGAAGTCAGATCAACGACGATTCGTGTCTCGAGTGTGGAATTTAATGGCTGCGTTCTGTATAGAATTTTTATTGACAAGCTCTAATAACCAGAAGATAGATCAATTAAAATAAAAGAAAATCAATACATTTTTTATGGATGATATAGAACAGCAGACACTCTCCATATAAAAAGATAAATATCTTTTAAAATAGAGTTTTGTAAATAATAATCAAATTTAGCAGTACCTGGCCATTTTACTGCAGTTTCAGAAGTAATATAACATAGAATGAAGAGTTGGACACAAGGTCGATTTTAATGTGGTGAAAATCTAGCCATGGATTTAGATAAAAATTAAAATTGCCTCCGTGCAGAAGGATATCTTCTGCACTAACCAAGGACAAAAAAAAAACAAAGTTAAATATAAGAACATAGTCCACAAATATGCTATACATTTGATTAAAAATACGAAAGAAAATTTTAATGATTTTCTTGAAATTTTTAAAACAAGTTTTGATAGAAAGCTGAAGTGAATGCAAAAGCTGAATATAATTACGGTGATACATTCGAGGCAGTTCTTAAAAGTATGGATATATTAGAATTAATATTGTTATATAGAGCACTGCCGGGTATGTCAAGTAATCTGAACGATTATTGTTATTCTGATCGTTTTTGATGTCTAGAAAGTATGTATCAAGGTGAAAGGTATTTTTTAGGATAAAACATATTATGGTAGAAATGCACCGGGAATGTTAACGTAGGGATGTTAAAACAAACAAGAATATTAGAACATAAACAATGAAGATGGTTTTAGTGATGGAATCACGTGATCCTTATGTTACGTGAGTTAATGGCATGCTGAGATAGATTTTGAGAGACGTGCAGTTTGGTTTAATGTTTGGACGGAAAAATCGGACAAATGAACATAAAAGATATCGTCTCCGCGTTTTCTAAGCTGTAAGAAACGCAACTTTAGCACAATTACAACGTCTTGCAGTTCTAATGGGAAGTCAAAAATAAAGTTATATCATATATATATATATATATATATATATATATATATATATATATATATATATATATATATATATATATATATATATATATATATATGGTTTCCTTCGGAGGGAGATGAACTTGAATAATGAGAAGAGACAAAGACACAACGGAGAGAGGTATGGTATGTGTGCCTGTGCGCTACACAGAGTGAATGTTTATGAACTGTTTTATTATATGTGAAGCACACACACCTACATACAACAATAGATGAACATTTTAACTAGACATAACACACTGTATATATGACAGCGTTAAAGAGACATCTGTTATATAGACGCTGTTTATATACGCCCGACAATATATATATTGTACCGTTGTAGTTTCCTAGATGTAAATTCACTGAAACTCCGATGTTTATCAAAGAGTGCTCAATGACAAGCAGAGAGTAATTATATTATACTTATTTATACAAACTTTATGTACAGTTTAAAGCAGTTCTTCATTTATACGAAAATTTTCTATAAATGTTTTTTTTTTATGACGTACTGATTTACATTTGGTTTTAAAATCATATTAGACCTGACGACGCTGCTACTTTAAAACCTTAGAGGAAGATCTCCAGTCTTTAGTGGAATAGGGACATAAATGGATGGTAATTTCAATGCTGCCAAGACTAAGCTTCTTTCCTTTAATAATTACAAGAAACCTTCTCAACCATTGATTGCTATGGCTAATGATATACTATCTGAAAGCCCTTCGTTCGAATTTCTCCTCTTAGACTTCACATAGAAAATGAATTGGGACAGATACATTTAGAACATTCCCACAGCTGCTACGAAAAAGGTAGGCTCTCTCTACCGTACTAGGGGGTTACTTAGGCATCTTGTACCTTTACAGGGTCACCCGTTACCCATGAATGGAGTATTGTTGCCATATTTGGACTGCTGAATTTGCTACTAGCTTTTCTCTCCTAGACAGCGTTTAAAAAAGAATCACCAACCTGATAGGTCCCGCTTTGTTAACTAACTTCCAAGCCTTGTTCCATCAACAAAATGTTGCATCCCTGTGTCTATTCTACAAGTATTTTAATGGAAGGTACTCTGAAGAAATACAAGACCTCGTACATCCTCGATGTAAATACCCCCGACAAACTCGACAGTCAGAAAAATCCCACCGTTACACAGTAGACATCCCTAAGTGCCTGAAAGCCTTCTAATCTAATAGTTTCTTCTCTCGATCTGCTAGACTTTTGGATTCCGTCTCGGGTTCCTGCTTCATTGACTGTACTGAAATTCATAAGTTCAAGTGTAATGTGAACAGATATCTTGCTGCTGAACTCTATAAACCATGCAAATCATGTCCCAGATAGTAGTGGCACTCTGCTTTGTTCGGGGTGAAATAACAATACAAAAAATTAAAAGAATAAAGAAATGCTTTCGACAAAAAATAAAAAAACTTGTACACCATAAACAGTATAATGGCGAACACTACAAAGAAGATTGAAACGGGAAATAAAGAAGCGATGAAATAAAGATGTAAAGAAAAACAACCACATGTCTATTTTTCTTGAAAGAATAACGACGAACATCAATGTATAAAATATAAAATTATATATTTTTATTGTAATGTTCAATGGCGGCGAACGAGTAGGGAATGTATGGAAGGAGGACGCACAGGAATTGACAGAGTAGATTGGTCGGACCCGATCACCAGTTAAGTAAAGATCTTTATTTCGCTTTAGTTTATATAATAATTTGTGATACCGAGCATCTACCTGTAAGTGCTAATACTAGGATTTCGCCTTCGCTGTCAATATATCTACACCCCTGCGAATGCGAATTATTTGTTATTAAAAACACAAAAAGTGAGCATTGTTTGCCTTGAACTGGTGAATTATGTTTTTACAGTTTTCTATAGGTCTTCGCTTACCGGACGGTGCTGAAGATTTGGTCTCACAATAGAAGACCTTTTACATGAGAACCAGCATGTCAAGACAGACGAAACGCTGGTACACTAAACAGGCACTGCTATGTTTATTTTTAAATAATTATATATATATGTGTGTGTGTGTGTGTGTGTGTGTGTGTGTGTGTGTGTGTGTGTGTGTGTGTGTGCGTGCGTGCGTGCGTGTGTGTGTGTGTGTGTGTGTGTGTGTGTCCAGAGGAGCTAATTAATACTAGCAATGGACTTATTGCGTAAAAAATAACAACATATGCCTATCGTTATAAAAATATTTGTTTATTAATGATAATTATTAAGCTCCTATAAAGTTTCGCCCTTCAATAGATCATAAATTAATGATTTATAAATTATACACGTTGCATAATTCTCTCCCTTTCAACATAAAACGCTTTTGAGAATCTCAGTACTCGCGTTTACATTGAAAACATATACGACGTGTCGTATCTTTCTCGCATTTTAAAGCGTGATCGCCACGTTGTTAGTTACGAGATCAGGACTCGTCATACTTGAATCCGGGGTTTGAAGTGTTTAACCGGTGATAAAGTTACGTAATTTGATACTATTGAGCATAAAACCAAAACACGAAACATATATATATATAAGTATATTGATAGAACATATATATATATATATATTTATATCTATATATCTATAAAAGTGAAATTGTCTCTCTGTGTGTGTCTGTCTGTGTGTGTACATTTCCCTACCAAATTGTCCTGTCAATTTTCAGTCTACAGACTCGAGATTTGACATAAGGGGTATTGAGATTTGGGGAAATTTTTATAATCGGTTTTCGGCTAGACATTTGGCTATCAAGGGGTCAAAGTCAAACGATTTGACCTTTGAAATATTAACCAAACTCCATCCCCAATTTCGGGTTAAAATTTTAGATGCAGTTTCCTTGGACACGGATCCAACTTTTTAATTTGATTTAAGCCCAAATGTTAATGGGTCAAAATTGGGGTCAAAGTTAAGAAAAATTTGACCTCTCAACCAATCTTTGGCTTAAACATTTGAAATTTTACTTAAAGTGTATTCAGACATAAGGCAAATTTTCAATAGGTTTTTAGCCGAAAATTTGGCTGCAAAGGTGTCCAAGTTCCAAAGATTTGACCCTTGGGATCTCTAGTAAACTATTCAGCCAATTTTGAGTATCAATATTTGCTATTTTGCATAAAAGAATATTAAGACATGCAGCAAGCTTTTTAATCAGATTTTAGGCAAAAATTTAAAAGAGTTGACTTTTGCAGACTCTACCAAACTCCTCCGCCAATTTTAGGTCTACACGCTTGAAATTTAAGATGTAGGTTACCTGGACATGAGTCAAACTTATATATATATATATATATATATATATATATATATATATATATATAATGCACATAAAGTTATGAACATTATAGAGGGTCTGAGCAAAGCCGGACTGAACTGCTAGTATATATATATATATATATATATATATATATATATATATATATATATATATATATATATATATCTATATATATATATATGATTTTAATTGTCTCCGAAGAGAACGGTAAATAATGAAAATTCGGTATGTTATAATTAAAACAACCGTTTGTCCTTTTACCCTTCGAAACAGCTGTCAGACTAAGAAAAAATATATAATAACATGTCATAAAAAATAATAAAAACAAAAATTGTGTACTACTAAAAAAAAGGTGTTGTTTTTTCTGATTGTATAAATTATATTGCTCTGAATTCTCATCGAGCTAAACCGAGGTTAATATTGGTACAATAATCAATATAATACCATTTAAAAGGTATTAAAATTGATTGTTAAAAAAATCCACATATAAATTTGCTCCAAAAGTTTGAGCTGCTAAATAAAAACCTTTAAATTTACCAAAATGTTCCCAAAGGCAGAAATACCATTCTCCCCGAAGAACGTAGCAATACCGGACCATAAAAAGTACACAATGGACATGCTGCAGTCTGTTCAAAAATTCATAAAAAGGATTAGATGGAAGGTATACCATCACAACATGAGGTGCCAAAATGGGGAAAACAAAACAAACCAACAGGATCGCAACAGTAACACAAGAAATGAAGAAAACAATAGAGAACCAACAAAATTTGATAAAAAATATGGAATCAAAACGAGAAAAAGCCCACCAAACATCCCTGCTCTTGACAATTTCGAACTTGATATGCTAAACATGGTAAAAGGCTTAAAAAAGAAGAAAAAACAAAAATACATGAATCCCAGACTACAAAAAAATAAATGAAACATTTAAAAAGATCAAAGATGATGACATGCTGAAGGTACCTGCAGACAAAACTATGAACATTTACTCCATAGACTATAATAAATATAATGACTTGATCCTAACAGAACTGAGGAAAAAATATAGAATTGCAGAAAACAGTGAGTTAGATAGCATAAACACATCCATTAAAGAAATATGTGAAGAAATAGGCATTAGCAATAAAATAGAGGTATTTACCCCATTAACCCCAAGATTTACTTTGAAAGACCACAAAGAAAACTTTAATATAAACCCTAACATTAGGCTTATATCCCCATGTATATCTGACATAGGAAATATAAGTAAAAAAATTCTTGATAGCATTATACCTAAGATTAAACAGAAAATAACAAACCACCTATGGATATCCTCAGATGAAGTAATAGATTGGTTCAAAAATATAAGTATTAGAAGTAATAGTATGTTAATTAGCTTCGATATAGACGCATATTATCCCTCCATAACACCACAACTCTTTAAAGATGCAATATCCTTAGCAAAAACTCTCACTAGCATAACCAAAATAGAAACAGATATAGTTAACTTAGCGAGACGATCAATAATAAAATATGATAATAAACTTTGGACTAGGAATAACAGGGACCTAAACTTCAACATCACGATGGGATCGGCAGACTCCAGTCAGGCAACTGATGTAGTAGGCCTATACATATTGCAGAAACTAAATGAAGAGATTCCAGAGCTAAAAGGTGGGCTATATCGTGATGATGCTCTGTTTTACATAAATGGTAGTATAAGAATAGTTAAGAACACAAAAACTAAGATAAAGAAAATATTTAATGATTTAGGACTAACAATAACCTTCAATGAAAACTACAAAACCGTTAACTTTCTGGACCTTACCCTAGATATAATAAATAAAACTTATGAACCTTACCACAAACCTAACCAGGCATTGTACTACATTGATAATAGATCTAATCACCCACCATCCATGAAAGCTGCAATAATACCAAACATATCTAAAAGACTATCTAAAATATCAATTAATGAAGACAAATTTAACAAAAATAGGGAGTACTATAACGAAGCAATAAAAAAATCAGGTTACAATAAAAGAATACAGTACATAAAGAACCATAATGTTGAACACACTAACTTTAGGACAAATGTAAATATAATATCATATAATAGAGTAATGAATAGAAATAGAAATAAAATAGGAACAAATAACAGAACTGATAACAACATAAGTACCAGCACTCGTGAAAAACAATAAGAAGGGAGAACAACACTAACACAAATAGAAAGAATAGGAGGAAGCAACAAACATGGTTCAACATCCCATACTCTATACATATTAAAAATAATATTCCAAAAGAATTCTATGAAATAATAGATAAAAACTTTCCACCAAGCAATAAATTAAGTAAAATCATAAACAAAAACACTGTAAAAATGTCTTACTCAACCTCACCAAATTTAATTAGAAATATGATAGGAACGAACAGAGCCAAAATAGAAAAAGCAAATAATAATAACTTAGAAAATAATAGGAATGAAAACTGTGGATGCAACTGCCGTGTAGCTATGGAATGCCCGTTAGAAGGAAATTGCCTCGTATCAGATGTTGTATATAAATGTGAAGTTAAAACTAATAGAGGTGTAAAAGCATACATTGGTAGTACGAGCACTCAGTTTAAAACCCGGCTAAACAATCATATTTCATCATTTAACAAAAACAATAATAGTAGCAGAAATATAATAAATAACACAGCAAACACTAATAATACTAATAATAACCATAGTGGGAGGGAAACAAATAGAAAGAAAAATAATAATGACACTGCACTTGGGGAATGGATACGTGAGCTAAAAAGCAAAAATATAGAGTACACTTTGAAATGGTCCGTGATAGGTAGGGCAAAAAGTTATCATCCATCAAAATCAGGCAAATGTTCCTTATGTTTACTAGAATCCTACAAAATACTAACATCTGATAAAAACTCATTGTTAAATCACCGTACAGACAACATACAAATATGTCTGCATAAAAATAAGTTCCTAATATCAAGATATAGATAATAAGTAAACAAATAGATAGACAAAAAACTGAACAAAAATATTTTCTTTTCACCAAAAAAAACCGAGTTTAAGATAAATGAATAAAAAATATTAGAATAGCAAATAAACTTATAAATAACAAACCTGAACACAACATAAATACACATGATTAATAAATAATAATATGATAAATAAAAAAATTAGCAAAAATGACAAAGATTAATAATTGAAACAAAAAATAAATAAGTTATTTCCCTTTGACTACTAAATTATAAGGTAAATGCACAAATTCTAAAAGATGTAAGTTAATGACTGAATAAATAAGAAACAAAGAATTGATAGAGTTAATTCCCTTTAATCGCAAAATCAGAACAGACCGTAAACTTGACACTAAACATTATAAATTGGAAATAACGAAAATAATTAACAAAAAACATAATATAAGAATAAGAAATAATAAATATGTACATAATGATAACCATTTAAGCCTAATAATAAAATAAATACGAAAAAAAAACAATAACAGAAAAAAATACGTATAGACGGCTAAAAAATAAAATGTAACGTAAACACCCAAGAGATACGAAAAAAAAGGAAAAAATTACTAGCTTAAGAAGAAGTTAAAAAATTAATTGAATAATTTCGTAAATAATAAATCAAACGTAATAAAAGAAGAAACAAAATAAGAATGCAGAATTAACATAATTGATATTAGATACATAAATTGGAAAGAAATTAAAAAACCAAAAAATACGAAAATAAGGCTAACAAAAAGAAAATATAGATCTATAAAAAACCCATGGAAAATTTTTAAAGATGGCAACCTCGATAAAAAAATTCCATCCCCATGTGAGTTTTAAAAACAATTTTTTGACTGTAATTAATTGATTTTAATTGTCTCCGAAGAGAACGGTAAATAATGAAAATTCGGTATGTTATAATTAAAACAACCGTTTGTCCTTTTACCCTTCGAAACAGCTGTCAGACTAAGAAAAAATATATAATAACATGTCATAAAAAAATAATAAAAACAAAAATTGTGTACTACTAAAAAAAGGGTGTTGTTTTTTCTGATTGTATAAATTATATTGCTCTGAATTCTCATCGAGCTAAACCGAGGTTAATATTGGTACAATAATCAATATAATACCATTTAAAAGGTATTAAAATTGATTGTTAAAAAATCCACATATATATATATATATATATATATATATATATATAACAGTTATTTACAAACATTTTTCGCCATCACCACGGATTATTAGACTGGATGGCAAGATTCTAACCTCCGAGATCCGAATTTCTAGTCGGTGCGTTAACTGTTAGCCATTGCGCTAAGAACCTGTCTAAAATTATCCGCAAATTCATCACTTATCAAAGTATATATATATATATATATATATATATATATATATATATATATATATATATATATATACTTTGAAGAGTTGTGTGTCATGTAAAAAGTCTTATATTGTGAGACCGAATCTTCAGCACCGTCCGGTAGGCGAAGACATATACAAAACTGTGGGAAAACATAATTCACCAGTTCAAGACTGTGTAGCGGTGGGATTTTGCTGATTCTCGAATTTGTCGAGGGGTATTTACGTCGAGGATGTACGAGGGATTGGAATTTTTCAGAGCACCTTCCGTTAAAATACTTGTAGAATAGACACATGGATGCAACATTTCGTCGATAGGACGAGTGTTCACAGAGCGGGACCTATAAAGTTGGAGAAAGGCTAGTAGCAGATTCAACAGTCCAATTATGGGAACAATACTGCATACATGGGTAAAGGGTAACCTTGTAAAGATACAAGATGCTTTCAGGCGTAAGTAACCTCCTAGCACTGTAGAGAGAGGCTATCATCTTCGCAGAAGCCTTGGAAATGTCCTAAATGTAACTGTTCCAATTCATTTTGCGTGTGAGCTTTAAGAGGAAAGATTTGAACGAAGAGTTTTCAGATAGTGTATCATTAGCCATGGCAATCAATGGTTGAGAAGGTTTCTTGTAATTATTAAAGGAAAGAAGTTTAGCCTTGACAGCATTGAAATCGCCATCCATTTATGTCCTCATTTAACTACAGACTGGAGGTCTTCCTCTAAGGTTTCAACCATTTCCTTAGATATGTGTTCATTTGCTTTTCTTTCATGTCTGTGTTAGAGTGGTGTGTTATTAGCAAATATACCTATCTCAGAGACAATTTTTACAGGGAAGTTATTTATAATTAAAGCGATCCCTGACACATATCTGCATTTATATCATGTTGTTTTGGCGTACTGCTCTCGAGGACAACATAGATTTTTCTGTTATTTAAGAAACATTTAATTATGTTAAGTATTCCTCGAGTAATACTGCATGATTTCACTTTCATCAGAAAACCATCGTGCCGTACCCTGTCAAAGATATATCTAGGGGTACTGCCCTAGCCTCCATCTGCTTGATCCAGTGCAATATATATATGGTCAGAGATTAGAGTTAAGATATTTGCAGTTGGTCGGAAAGACATTTATTATATATGATGTAACTTTGTCGAAAAGAGGAAAGAGGCTAATAAAGCGATAATTTAGTGAGTCGGTTCTGTCGCCAGAATTCTTGTAAACTGGTACCACATAGGCAGTTTTCCTGCAGTTAGGAAAGCAAGATTCGCTAAGGCATATGTTGAAGAGTTTAGAAATAACCGGGGAACCTTTTTAATAGTATAGCCGAAAGTTGAAGAGCTACGAAAACGAGAGTGATACTATTAAAATGAGCCACGTTTTGTGCACCAGAATTTATTTTTTTACATAATGTATTTTTGTCAAGAATTCAATGATGCATCTCTCTACGCATGACGCCTCCCCATGACAGGAATTGCTTTCTCAGACTGCTAAAATTCTGCAATAGAGAGATGAAACTTTCAGGTCACGGATGCATAAGTTCAGTCATCATAACAATTCAATTTACAATCCTTTCTTATACATTCGGCTGGAATAAAAATAGGCGGCATTACTTTTGGGATGCTTTTTGTTTACACACACACACACACACACACACACACACACACACACACACACATATATATATACACTAGATCTGTATATCTTTAGTGAAATGGAAGCATCTAAAACTCAACCCTAAGGACTAAAAATACCAAATGTTACCAGTTCATTTGCCGATTTGCTTATGATGAATTGGTCACATTTGGTATTTTCAACACGACGGAGTGAGTTCCCCGTGTTTCTGTGAAACCAAAAGTACCGATGATAGGTTAACTTAATATATCGTGTCAAATAAAAAATACATATATTTTTACACAAATAATTGAGCACTCTAGCTGTTAGTAACATTGAACTACACTACACGTGCGTGTGTGTGTGTGTGTGTGTGTGTGTGTGTGTGTGTGTGTGTGTGTGTGTGTGTGTGTGTGTGTGTGTGTGTGTGTGTGTGTGTGTAAGAGAAATTTGAATACTTACTAGACACCATTCTCGAGGATCTAAAGTCTTTTTGTACAGGTTTTTTTTTCATGGCAACCTGGTATAAGACTAGTCTATAAATAATCTTTGATCAAATATTGAAAACAACGTAGTATTCGAAGTCCAAAATTATCACTCTGAGTGGATAACCCAAGTTTGCTTATATGAGGAATGTTGCGCCTTCTCCAAGAATGCTAACCCTAGTTACAGCACTAAGTTTTGTACTCCACCAGAATAGATGAATTCTTGTCCTGGAATCAAGCAAGACCAAGATACCATTAAAAAGAAATACTCTAACATAATTAACTGGTCAATTAGGAAGAGGAAATTAATGCTATCAATGTTTTTAATTTATTTGCTAAATCAACGTTTAAGAGGCAGAGAAGAGTCTTGATTGAACAATCAAATGTCCGTGTACCTCATATAGAAATGTAATGTTAGTCACAGAAAGGAACCCATTGATTTATGAGAATTTCGACTTAAGTAAAATGAAACAAAAAAAAAACATTATATATGTGTGTGCGTGGGTGTGTGTGTGTGTGCGTGTTTATAGAATGTCATGTAAATTATGCATCACATGTTTTTATTATTGCAGACAGTAAAAATAAATTCTTTAAAAAATGTTTTCCTAAATACAAGTATAAATACAATAACTAGAGATCTTGATATTTCCTTTTTCTTTTCTGTCTTTTTTTTCTTTTTCTTTTTTTTTTTTTTTTGTCTTTTTTTTTATATTGGAGTTTCGATCTTTGCATTAACTATTCGAATCGTCCCGGGAGAATTCTTTCTCGGTCGGGAAGAGAGAGGAAGTTGTAAACTAAACATCATAAAAAAACAGCTTAAAATAGATTTCCCTAACCATCGGATCTGTTTCAGACATTAAAACAAAATTGAAAATAAAATCAGATATTCCACCTCTTCAGGTTGTTCGGTTTTTTGTTTTTTTTGTTGTTGTTTTTTTTTTTTTTTTTTGTAATTTTTAATTTATATTTTCCACTAATTGCCTGCAAAATAGAAAAATACCCGCATTGCATGATTTAATGATTTTTAATGATTAAGAATGACTGGCTTTCTTCTACTTGACAGCCTACAATCTTCATTCTACGTTCTAGGCAAACCCGTAAGATAAGCTCACTAATATTTTTGGTGCTAGAAAATCAGGCTGTCTGAAGATACCAGCTGACTGACCTAAAATGCATCAAACATTAAGGTTACCGTTTTTATTTTATTTTCCATTTGTAAAAGTCAGTCATGTTCTGCAAAATCAAACAATACAACAATTTTCCTATACAAATCAACCAAACCAAACACCACGAATAAATATTTGAAAACATAAATAACTTGAAGCATAACAAAATTATTGGATTCGGCATTAAATAACTCGGAAAAAAAAAGCTGATGTGCCTTAAAGCTTCTGGGCTTGACCATTACTCCTGATCTTAAATGGAATACGTACATCAAATCTGTTGCCAAGGCCGCTGGAAAAATGGTGGGATCTTTCTATCGATCCGGTAAATATCTCACTGCTGATTCTATTCTCTATCTATATAAAAGCCAGGTACGTCCAAGGATGGAATACTGTTGCCACATCTGGGCAGGAGCTGCTAGAAAGGACTTGTCCTGCCTTGATAGAGTTCAAAATAGACTTCGTAGCCTCGTAGGAGATGTCCTTTTCTCCTCCTTGCAACCTCTACCTCACAGAAGAGATGTTGCGAGTTTGTCTCTGATGTATCGTTATTTTCATGGAAAGTGTTCGACTGAGCTTCAATCTATGGTCCCCCCTCGCCAAACTTTCACAAGAAACACTCGTCTAGCTGTAAACACTATCAATAATTCCCCCCGCTCTTTATCTGTGCCTAAACCTAAACGTATATTCCATGAACAAAGCTTCTTTCTTAGAACTGCACGCCTGTGGAATTGTCTTCCGTTTTCCTGCTTTCCGGCTGACTAAAATATGGTTGTCTTCAAGTCTAACGTAAATAAGTTCTTGATGAGCCGTACCATATAAGTTATCAAATTTACCAAATTTTCATTACTAATGATTACTATATTGTCCAATTTCTACTGTACACTCTTTAACCCTTATCCTTGAGTGGCCTCTTGGCCTTGATAATGTGGTGATGCCTATGTAAAAAAAAAAAAAAAAAAAGCATACCAAACACTAACACTTATTGATCTAGGGGTCGTACCAGCCAAACTATATGTTACAAGTTCTGTAGCATCGATTTTCATTCATACACAAATATTTTTGATCAAGGTATGAACGCTTCTTCCCTAGCTTTTAAGAATTTATTTACAGTAAATCATTTACGAACAGATAAACCAAAAGACAACCGGGTGCAATTATTTGCTCCTTCTATCGGTGAGACTGCGAGATATTGAATGGGCGGTGCTGAAAGGTGTCAAAGACATATTCATTTTATTTACATCCTTTTCAGTTTTTGTTTGTTTTGTTTTGTTTTGTTTTGTTTTACCGGGGTGGGGATCACTGCTAATCCCGCCCCGGGGGACGGCCAATCTAGGATAAGGGTTAAGTGTTAGGTAGATGGTAAGACAACATACTCAGTAATAATGGAATTTGGGTAGGGCTAGATTATTTAGGAGGACAGCTCAACAAGGACTCATTTACATTAGATTTGAAAATGGCTATGCTATAGTCAGTCCTATTATATTGTATTCCACAGATGGACAGTTCTAGCGAAGAAACTCAGAGAATGACGAAAGTTGTTTTTTTTTGTTTTTTTTTTTACACGGTGGTCACCACTTATCAAGGCCCGGAAGCCACTCAGGGATAAGGGTTATGGCAAGTACAGTACGTTAGTGTGGAGATTTGATGAAGTGTTTACTTAAGGGGGCGGTTCATTAGGAACTTGTTAATGTTGGACTTGAAGACATCCAAGTTGTAGTCAGGTGGGAAGCAAGCAGACGGAACAGAGTTCCACAGGCGTGCAGTTCTAAGAAAGAAGCTTTGTTCATGGAATCCGCGTTTTGATTTAGGCACAGATATAGAGTGGGGGAAATTTTTCACAGTGGATTCAGCTAGACGGGTGTTTTTCGTGAAAGATTGGCGAGGGGGGGGCAGAGATTGGAGTTCAGACGAGCACTTGCCATGGAAATAACGATAAAACAATGATAGGCTCGCAATGTCTCTTCTGTGGGAGAGAGATTGCAGGGTAGAGAGAAGGGCATCCCCGACTAAGCCACGAGTCTATTTTGTACTCTGTCAAGGCAGGATATGCTGTTTTTAGCAGCTCCTTCCCAGATATAGCAACAGTATTCCATCCTTGGACGTACTTGGCTTTTATATAGATAGAGAATTGCATCAGTAGTGAGATATCTTCCGGAGCGGTAGAAGGATCCCACCATCTTTCCAGCGACCTTGGCAACATACTTGATGTACGTGTTCTATTTCAGATCAGGAGTAAAGGATAAACCCAGAAGCTTGTCAAAACACGGGGCTTCTGCCAGACGAGAGCCATCCATTTCAATTGATGGCAGATGGGGATCAGAGCGTTGATGATGTAAAGATAGGAGTTTGGTTTTAGATGCAAACAGTTATTAAATGCTACTATAAATAGTTTCCCGAGTGGAAAACTCTTAAGGATAAAAATTTCTTTTTTAATCGATATTATATCAAAATATATACAAATTAAATGAAGCAGAAGAACATGAAGATTATCATAAACACTCCAAAGTACTATTTATATTATATAAATGTCTATTTTGTTATAACTGGAAAACATTACTCTTGGAATATTTACAAGAAAATCACACACACACACACACACACACACACACACACACATATATATATATATATATATATATATATATATATATATATATATATATATATATATGAACAAATGATTAATAAAATATGTTAAAAGACATCTTGAAAAAGAGTTAAAAACATATTTAATTTTAAAAAAGGAAGCACAAGATAAGTGGATAGTCCTTAATCCGCGGAGTTTCGAAGAAATACTCTCCTTCTCATCAGAGGGCAGGAATTAGCAAAATGCAGGATCGGATTTTGCATATAAAAGTATTTAATGAAACTACAAGTAAGTCAAAGATCTTACTTGGTTAAAAAAAAAAAGGGTGAGGTAAGGGGAACAGGAGGCAAAAGAAAAATAATAAAAAGATTTCACATGAATGGATAGTCCGGTGAAGGGTAAAAATCCAAAAATGATAAAATCCAAAACGGTCGAATTTAAAATTTCAATCCACTGGGTAAATTCCAAATGGTCCAAAATCATCCAAAAGGCAGAGTTCCTTGGAAAAAAGTGCAAATGGAATGAATTCCAAATCATTAAAAGAAAAGTACTTGAGATAATATTTGAAACATGTCTGTCAAGGCTGGATGAATCAAAAAAATTAAGGCTTAAAAAAAACCCGAAAAACCGGTGACAATTTAAATTTGAAAAGCAAGGTCAAACTGACCCAGACAAAAAGCGCGAAATTTAGCGTTAATAATTAGGTCAGCTTAGATATGCACGTGAAAGTCTCTGAAATAAATTAAGAAAACTGATCAGAAGAACAAATAAATGGCCAAGTTCAGGAAATGGGGCGTCTGTTATAAATATACATACATATATACATATACATATATACACAAACACACACATACATATATAAAATAAATAAATAAAAATAAATAAATAAATAAAAAAAATAAATAAATAAAAAAATAAAAATATAAAATAAAAATAAAAATAAATAAATAAATAGAAAATTATATATATACAGTCACCTACATACAAAATACAAAATTAAAATTAAATATGTTTTTAACTCTTTTTCAAGATGTCTTTTAACATATTTTATTAATCATTTTTTCATATTATAAGCTCTATTTCCTTTTCGGTTTTATTGAGCTTTTTATATCTGGCTGAGTTTATTTTACTTGTAAATATCAACTCTTTAATATTTATAATATATTTTAAGTTTACCATTTTGATTACCTTAGTAAACTTATTGTAACTTATCCTCTACCCGTACAAGAGTCAAATACGCCTTAACAAGGAGTACTATTGCCACATCTGGAGCGGAGCTCCTAAGAGTGTCCTTTCCTGCTATGACAATATACAGGACCATCTTCGAAATTTAGTGTACGAGAACCTTTTCGCCTCCTTTCTTTCTCACAGAAGAAACTTTGCGGGTCTGTTTCTGCTCTATCGTTACTTTTATAGTTAGTGCTCGACTGAGCTCCAATCTATGTAAAACATTCGCAACAAATACTCATCTAGCTACAACAACTGCCAACAATCAACTTAATCATATATACAAACACGGTAGTGTTTGAATTATATATATATATATATATATATATATATATATATATATATATATATATATATATATATATATATATATATGATTTCCTTGTAAATATTCCAAGAGTAATGTTTTCCAGTTATAACAGAATAGACAATTATATAATATAAATAGTACTTTGGAGTGTTTATGATAATCTTCATGTTCTTCTGCTTCATTTAATTTTATATATTTTGATATAATATCGATTAAAAAAAAATGTATCCTTAAGAGTTTTCCACTCGGGAAACTATTTATACTAGCATTTAATAACTGTTTGCTGGAACCATTACTACTACTCTTTCTTTCTACCAGCGTAATACTGACTGCTTGCTATAATTATTGATGCTGCCCTTTTCATGCTAACTTTTATCGGTTTACGATATAAAAAACATTTTATAATATTATATATTTACATAGGAGGGAAAATTGACTTAACAAAATAAAGGGCCGTTTGAATAAATTCACAATGGTTTAAATTTGTGATTATAAAAAACTCATTTTATTTTCAGTTGCGTGGTAACATAAGTGCATGCAACTGAAAATAAAATGATTTCTTTTTATTATTAGGTATTTGAATCATTGTGAATTTACTCAAACATCCCTTGGAAAAGAAATATATAAAATAAAGTGGTGTTTATGCACTTATGCTACCGTGCTATTTTTAAATAGTATTTTCAAGTTGAATTAAAGTTTTACAATATATTTTCTGCTTATTAAATTATTAGGTGAAGATACAGAATAGTTACAAAACACTCGGAATCCCGGTAACATAAGTGCATAAGTATCAATAAAGTGATTTTTTTATATTGTAAGCTACACTTTAATGGATTGCTTATTTTATTCTCGCTACACCGTAATCACGTTTTTAGAATTTTAGCAGACGAAAATTTTTAATAAACATTTAAAACAACTGGAAGCAAAATTATAGAAAACTTTTTTGTGTGTTGGGCCGTTGGGGGTAATTTTTTGCTGCTTTGTTATTTTTAAAGAAAAAATAAATAATAAAAACCAACCGTAAGAAAAGTTTTAGAAAACCAATTTATCCCCCCCCAAAAGACGTCTGCTACGATAGATGTGTCAGAAATTTCGTGAAAAATGGTGAATAATTTCACCCCGTCTTTCCAAGCTTATAACTCCTCGAAAAATGTCATTCAAGCCCCAATTTATTTTTTCAATTAAAGGAACAAGGATCAAGGTTTCATTAAAAAAAAACAACGTGTTTTTTTTTTAAGGTTTTAAACTTCGGACTTTACAGGTAAATTTCTAAAAAACAATACTTTTTTTTGTTTTAATTTGAATATATTATTTATTGACCCTTTCTCTTCAATTTGTGATACATAACACTTTGGTGAGTAAATTAATTATTTACTTTTTAATAAACATTTCAAAATGGGAGGCGTGAATTATTCGACCCCCTGTCTTTCCAAGCTTATAACTACTCGAAAAATGTAATTCAAGCCCTAATTTTTTTTTTCAATTAAAGGAGCAAGGACCAAGGTTTCATTAAAAAAAACAAAAGAAAAAACAAACAACGTGGTTTCAAAAAAAAAAGGTTTTAAACTTTGAACTTTACAGGTAAATTTCTAAAAAACACTACTTTTTTGTTTTAAATTTGAATATATTATTTATTGACCTTTTCTCTTCAATTTGTGATATATAAAACTTTGGTGAGTAAATTAATTATTTGCTTTTTAATAGACACTTGAAAATGGGTGAGGGCGTAAATTAAAAAAAAAACTTTGTCTAAAATATTATATTCGGTTTATTGAAAAGAGCATAACATTTCACATTGACCCTGAAAATATCGTAAAAATAGAATCAATAGAAAAATTTTGATAGATTTTTAAAGTTTAAAAATTGAAAAATATTGAGTTCGTAAAATTCATTACTGTTTAAAAAAAAAATATTGCTATTACTTTTAAAACAACTTTAAAAGTTTATTTTGGAAGTATAATCCATAAAGAAAATAAACAACCCACTTTTAAAAGAGAAATTACGAGTTTTTTTTATATTTTATTCGCAGTTTCGTGTTAGGGGTGTCAAAAATTCCTACAAAAATTCTGATACACCTACTGCTACGATGCTTATTGGCTACATCCCGACGGCGCAAGCGTACAAATTTATGTTCCGCTAACATTGTGATCAGCCTTTACCGGTTAATTCCGTCAATTCTGTCCGGCACACTCGGGTAACTTCGGAAAATAGCGGGTCAAATTCTGCAGTAGTTTAATCATTGCCAAATTCTCTTTCTGAAAGCTTTTACCTGAAAAGTCTTACAATTTTTCAAATTACTTTCTTTTAGAATTGCAATTATAAACTTTTTAATTACCGCGTATTTTAGTCATCCCCCACCCACCAAAAAAAAAAGAAAAAAACGAATTTTAATTTTTGAAAAGTTTAAAAATTAATTCTATATTGTAATTTATTTATTGATCAGCACCACTTCTTCAGTCTCTTTTTTCTCTCCTCTCTCGTACCCCCTCATTTACACCTTCTTACCCGCTCTCCCTCTCTCTTACCTCCTCACTCCCATTTCTTATGCGCCCGCACTCTCTCGGGGCCTCTTAACCTGCCTCTCTCTTACCCTCTCGCCCCCTTTCCGTTTGCACCCACACTTTCTCGTATCCCTCATTCTCTCCTTTTATATTGGCAAAATAACATCTCACCTTTTTAATTAATTTTATTTTTGCACTTTTTGAGATCAGAACTTAATCTATTGTAATAAATAAAACGTACATTACCAAGTGTTCAGAGGGCGTTTTAAACAGAAATATTAAAAATATATACGAAAATCCATCTTCTGATTCAAAGAATCGCAATTGTAAAATAAAAATAAGTATAAATTATCGATCGATACTTTTCGTAATTTCAATGCTTTTAAGTAATCTAATTTTGGTAAATTTGTAGATGAACACTCGCTGTTATTCCTCTCCCCACCTCTATGATTTTCTGAGTATTTATTTTAGACGAAAAATTTTGATGGAAGGAAAAGATATTTTAGGATTTTAGTATAGGGATGAGTTTCATGTATAAATGTAACGTAAAATGATATCTCATTTCCGGACCATTCTAATTTTTTTAAAAGAAACTAACTAATATTTTTACCATTTACCCTAAGTCTGAGTGGCAAGGACATACAATGATATGTAATAGCATAAAAATGTAGAACCTCCAAAATAAGAACATGCGTCATTTATCTGATATCACAAAAAGGAAAAAAAAATGGTTACCTGCTTTAAGATGCAAGAACGATTTGAAAATGAGGGATCATTGAACATTAAATTTATACAAGAAACTGATAAAAATTCTAAATTGTCTTTTTTTTTTTTTTTACTCTCAAGATTTTCAAGATATTAACAAGTAATCGCCTAAAAATATAATCTAAAATATTTGGGAGAGGAGAGCACACAATGTTTATCTACAATACTGCGCAACAATAATTTTATTTATTAGATTCTGATGTGCAAATCTGTTTATTTTTAATATACGGCAACAGTTTAAAGAGCTTTTGCAATAAAAAAACATCTTGCTGATTCTTTCACTTCTGATATGGAGCATGAGATGCAATGGGGGAAATTAGCTTGTTATTTTTAACCAAGCTTATCTGCTTTCACTACCAATGCTCAGACCCTTTCTTTTAGTTCCAGTTAAAATTCTAGGACTTCATCCCAGATCTAAAATAAAAGACTTGTATTCAATCTATGCCTAAGGTTGCTAAAAAAATGGATGCTACAAAAGTATAAACTCCTGATGCAATGTGCTAGCTTTACAAAACTCAGATACATCCTAAGTTGGATGCCGTTTCCAAATTGGGGAGTTGTCGCTTCGAGCATTTTATCATTCTTTGACAGAGTTTAAAATCAACTTCATAATCTAATAGGAGAGGTGATCACTTCTTTACACCCCCTTTCTCACGGAAGAAGTAAAACACTGAAATGTGTTAGACTACACAAAAATGCACTGCCAAAGACTACAAAAGAGAGAATGCAATTGCACCTTTAAAGCTGATTTTAGATTCCAAACTGTGCCGATTTATAATAAAATTCCACTGAGAAATATTATTCAACTCCATCCTACTGATGATCACCAGCAATTTAAAAGTTTGCTCAAAACCGATTCATCAGTGCTCAAACATTGTAACAAATGTCAACAAAATATTGAGCACTTGGAGCACTTGTGTTCAAATAAAAAGACTTTTTATTTGAAAATTACACTCCTTGGTGAATTAATTCCGAAATTATGAATTTCAATCCCCCCTTACAATTTTTTGCACGAATTTCAATGTAAAAACAACTATTCTGCACACTTTGATTCGAGTCGATTTTAGGCAATCTACTTGGATTGTTAGAAATAATAATGACAAGTGCAATATTGTCAGTGACACAAATATTTCCCATAATGTCAAATATTTCCCATAATGTCAAATATTTCGCATAATGTCAAATATTTCCCATAATGTCAAATATTTCCCATAATGTCAATTTTCCTTCCAAAATGTCCAAGAATATTGTCATTTCTTTGGAAAAAATAAAAAAGAAACAAATAATTGACAAAAACAAGCCATATATTCAATATAAATAACAAAAACACTTATGGTGGCCATCTCGCTTTAAAAGTCAACCATCACTTCAGCGTGATATGGGGTTGTAACTAGATCCCAGCAGGTTAACGATGGCTGTTATGACTCATTATAACTCAGAAATTTATAATCTTTTTTTGTTGTTGTTTTGCCTTATGCACTAATAAAAATATAATTGGCAATTTGTTGCGGTTTTTTTTTAATCTTATATTTATGATTTTTCTCATTATAAAAAACGATTAGTATATTGATCATAATTTTTTGACAAACGAAATAAAGTTTGAAACCGACGGTACCAGTGGATTATCTCATCTAAACAGTTGATCATCACTCAATTTTTTTGTCACATTCTAAAAATCATATACAGCAATTCTGAGTGTTTATTTGTCACATTCCAAAAATCACATGCATGAATATAATAATTCTGAGTGTTTATTTGTCACCCTCTAAAAATCGCCTAAAATGATCAAGTAATGCTGAGTGTTTATTTTTTATTTAACTTGTGTACTTTCATCTAACAATTTAATAAATAAAAACTGACTTATACAGAATACGGACCGTGCTAAAATAGTGTTATTATTTTTTAGAAAACCATACTTAGTATGGGGAGGGAGGGTATTTCTTAACTAATCTGGAAATTTCTACGACCCAGCGCAATGCATACATCGATTAGCATTGCCAAGTAATCATCTGTTTAGTATTGGCCAGGCGTATCGTTGTTTAACTTCGGTGATCTGATAGGAACCAGTGTGTCAACGTGATTATGTCATTCATATATATATATATATATATATATATATATATATATATATATATATATATATATATATATATATATATTAGCAGGCCGCCCGGTATTGTTCGGTCGTAAAATGCGCTTAGATGTGATATTTCACCTGACAATTTCCATTTTTTTAATTTTCACTTTTGTACCGATTTTCCCCGGTTAAAACCCAAATATAAAGTTTCACGTGTGTTAGAATACCCTATGTGTAAAGTTTCATGTCTGTAGACGAAAAACTGACAGAAGAGTTTGGTAGGCAAAATTTTTAAAATAAATTTATATACACAGACATAAATATATACAGAAAGAGGTTTGTATTTACCTTTTACGCAAATATCACGCAAGTATAAATCATATCTACATGAATATAGTTACACGTAATAGTTAACTAAAGATGATCATCCCATACGAAAACCGAAAAAACTAATAAGGAATTAATTTAAATGAATGTTTAAAAGAATATGCAAATTAGCTAGATCTTTTGAAGATGGATTCAATTCCATAGCTCTATATATAACAAAGATGTATTTTCTTTTTAAATAAATAAAAAAGGGTGCTAAATATGAATATTAATACAAGAAACATTAAAATCTATAGGAGTATATATATATATATATATATATATATATATATATATATATATATATATATATATTAACATACATGTATTTAAAAAATATACATACAATACATCACTTATGCACACATGTATATACACGTATATAAAACAATGATATTGGAATATACACACAATATATATGCATGTATTACATGTGTATATATTCATTAAAAATCGATAGCATATTACAATTAATAACGTATATATATATATATATATATATATATATATATATATATATAAATAGGCCTAACATACATATAAAATATAACCATGTGCATACAACATATATATATATTCTAATATTGATAAGAGATAGTGGAGAATATTAATTTGTAATCGGTAGAAAAATTGGTAAATAGTATGTACTGAATCTAAAATTGTAATCATTATGGCATTATGGATTTTGAAGTACAGTTGCTAGGCGTTATTATGTGCAATGTGAGCTACATTTAGTTCAATTATTTTATGCGAAGGGAGAAATGAGATGGCCAAAGCTTTTCATGAACATTCAGATACCTCCGATTTTTATGAAGCTTTAACAATAGGTATTAGACACCAGTTAATAAATACTCTCTGAATTTCAACTCTTGGATCATTTTAAAATATTGTTAGGGACATAATATGGCCACAACCTTCTAGTTTGAAAATGTCAATATTTCAGATTTGCATAAATTTAATTTATAGCTATACATACAAATCAATTAAGATTCTATTCATTTTAATTTTTTCTGGAAACTCCGTATGCTAGAAATTTTATATGACGAAAATGATGTAATATATTTGAATCAAAATTTAAAAAAAAAAGACTCCAGACAAAACGTTTAGTAGCGTTAAATTTTTATTCTTCATAAGGAGACATAAGAGTAGTGCAAAATTGTTGTTTTGAGAAGTTAATTTTACTTGTCCTCAGACGGGTATGCTTCTACTTATTCACTCTGACTTATATCGACATCTTCAAGGTTTCTAACAAACGGTCTCATCTGCTACAAATGACTCAACAGTACAAAGTAAACAAGCATTATCAATACGACACAAAGACTTTCATTTAAAATAAATACCTTCACATTCAGTATCCCATCGACTGACCTTTTAGAATGCCATCTTTCGCATGAATAGAAAACTCATCTGTTCTTAACGAGAGTTGCATTTTGGCGTGTAGAATTAGATTTCATTAATAAAATTTATTTTGCCAGTTGACAGGACAATAACCTTTGACATTAAACCAAGTTGATTGCTCCACAATCTCATTTCGAATTGGTCGGTTTTGAATTTTAAAAAACAAAAACATATTTTTTCTGTTAAGTTGCCAAACGATCTTCTGCTAATATCTATGGAATGATGCGCTTTCGTAAGTCAAACGTTAATTTTTACCAAATACTAAATTTATAAACTAAAATATATGAATATTGTTATGCAAAATCTTTTAAAGCATTTTGGTAATCATACTATTGTGGAGATAATTTATCTTAAAGAGAATATAGCTTTGATATGAATCAAATAACAATTTATTTTACTATTAGTCTATTGACTGGTGATTTATTTTTCTTAACGAAATTAATATTTAATAGTAGGGTGAGGGCACCTGGCATTGCCGCGTCATAAAACACGCTTAAATATATTTTAATTTATACAGATTTATTATTTATTATTACAGAACCATTGAATATTGTATTGTACCTAATATATAATACTGATTTTAAACGTTTTAGAAAATGACTTCGATGCCATCAGCTGGAATCGAAACCAAGTCATTTAGCGCTCCAACCGCGTCTCCTACCAAAGTAGCTATAGAGAGATAGTTAAGAAAGTTTCATATTAAATGGCTTGATGAAATAAATTGAATTTGGGTATGCGCAAAAGTAATAGAAATATGTTGGCAAATTTAAAATAATATTTTGCATTTCGATTTACCGACAAATTCTTGTATGCTTTATTCATTCATCCAAACAAAGATTTTACTCGTTATAAACCATCCTTAATTCATGAATACTATTTTCTCTTTATTATTACAGTGTTATACGACCAGTAGTTTTAGAGTTTATCGGTTAAATATTTACACAGTGCCTGTCAAGAGGTGCTGGACTGAAGGAGTAAATTAAAAATTGTCTTTTATAAGTTGATTTTATTATTTGTATTGAACTATATAGCACATCATTACTTTCTGAGTTTTTATTAGTAATTATTCATTTATCTCATTTGAGTCAGTTTTCTATTTAAAATACAATGGACACTCTTTTCATAGACATGTTAATAAACTCATATTTGTTACGTATTATTGATTTTTTTCTGTCCAAAAGACTAACTTTACACTATCCAGAAAAAATATCAGCTTTATTAAAACATATATGCTTCCTCATTTTGTGAAATTTTTACAGGTCCTGCTAGAATTAAATATTTGCGTTCGGAGGCCACATATATTTGAAAGTATGAAATAATATTGCGATTGCTAGACTATTAGCTATATCTACCCAGAGTTATCCGGGATGCAGTGAAGTCATGTTCGCTTGTATTTATTTTTTAACTTATTTGCACATCTTAAGACTTACACTGAAAAAAAACAACTGCACTTAAAAGGAAGGTTAGAATCTGAAAAAGAACTCTCGGTTGTAATATATGAGATACCAGGTTAATATTTATGTGGCAGCCAGTGGAATGCCCCATCACCAGCTTGAAAAAAAAAATGACAAGAAAAATGTAAAATAAATAAATAAAATCTTAGTCATAAAGGATGAATTCTTTGCATATTTTTTCATATAAAAATGTGGATTATTCCCCTTTGCTTATTTTGTTCGTTTTTCAGTCATAAATGAAAAATGCTTCCAGGTAGGACTGCATAATGCTTGAAATAAACTATCGAATTACATTTATTAAGCTGCTAATAGCTTGATACAACACTATACTAAAATGTGAATTGACTCGTGAGAATGAAAGTTTGCTATGTCAGCTTAAATGCTATTTCGACCCAACTTTTAAAATCTCACGAGATGATTTTATGTCTTAGATTATCAATGGCAGTCGCTGTTTCTTTTCTTTTTTTTTTCATATAATAAACAAAATATTTTTTAAATAAATGTATTTTCTTCGAAACAAAATCCGTGCCTTCAAAACGTGAGATTTTCTCATTTTCAGTTGTTGTGATCTTTAAGTTTGCGCACCTCCTTAACTACTGCGAATAACACTTGTTTGTGAATGGATGAACATGATAGCTATTGTGCTATTTCGATACATGGCAACTGATACACTCTCAAATAGCCATCATATTTCCAGAAATGCATTACGTCTCTTGGGCACCCTGCATCTGACGCAGCGAGAAAATGATATAGCATTTTTCTCTGTGAAGGCTTGGAATCTCGACAACAAATACTAGATCATATCCCGCTATTACTTGGCAGTAATTAATTCGCTCCGTCTCTTCCACCGTCTCTTCCACCGTCTCTTCGACGTTTCCTGGAGAAAATGAATTGCCGCAGGTTGCGCTTCAGACTAAACATTTAAATTTAAATTTCCATTCTAGGTATAACGATAGTGTGGAGGGTTTTCCATGATTGTGAATTAACCCTCTTTTGCGTCGATGGTCGAACAAAGGCTTCAGTGCAAGCAATCTAAGCAGGCTTCCAAGTACTATAAAATAAATATTACCCCCGGGATGACGAAGAGTTAATCGATTAAAATGGCATAGCAAAACGAGGACACTAGTCCTAATTAATAAATGTATTACAGTAATCCACAAGAACTTCAAAAAAAAACTTAGATTAAATTTTACGCGGATTATTAACCTCAAAGATAAAACGGAAATGCAAAGAAAGAAAAATAATGATTTTAAGAAAGGAAACAAATTTCACATTAATAAAGGGGGGGGCTATCTTCCGTAAGAAAAGTACTCTATCGTCAAAATTTTTACCAATGTTATGCGATGTGTTAAAAGATTGTTTAATTTTGTACATGAACAATTTGAATTCATCTTTTCTTTTACTGGGCAAAGTAGACAAGCAAACCTTAGTAGAACAGCGTGTTTGGGTGGACGAAAATTCTGAAATGATAGCCACTACCCTAACAGAGTCGCACAGAAGTTATCTCGCAGATATTTAGCAATCTACTATATTAATAAAATAAAGTCGGTTTTTTTCTTCTGTATCTACAGTTCCGATAAGAAAATAATAGAACACTTCTGAGAGAAATCTTAAACATTCACCACTTATAGCACTTTCTAAAATGCTTTTTCACGAAACTATGTGTACATTTAACCCTAGTTTAAAAACTATTAAACGTATTCCAAATAAATTGCTTCTTTTAAATATGTAAAAGACAGTAGCAAACAGTTTTACTTCCTGTCTATTTAGTTCTCTCGCTCCGCCCACATCACCGGCTTACTATCTCAATGTTTATCATTATTTTTAAGCCACCGCTTATTATTTAATTTTTAACTCAAATTAATTCTAAAACTATACCCTACAAATAAATAACAACACCGGCCAACACATTGTTGGGTGTCCAAGGTTTCTAAGCTGATTTAGATTAATTTGGGAATGCTGATTCTGAAAATCATATTAATGTTTTCTCATCAGGTCAAGTTGTTGAGATATTTGCTGTTTTATACCTTTCTACCTTAAAATTAAGTGTTCTGTCTCCCTGTTTTGAACCTATTATCTTCCTTTAAGTTACTCTTAACTAGAAAGTTACTTTCTTCCTAATTTCCTTTTCTCATTGGTCTATACTTCCTTTTTTTTTAACCACTGGCGACACAGCACGCCTCTTATTTATTCGCTCTCATCCTCGATATCAACGGTACGTTTTACTCATTTCTTCTGGATAATGTATTTGTTTACTTTGTCATGCAACACGACATTTCATGTTCATTTTTTGACGAACTTATTAAGTCTTTCGATGTCTTTTAATCCCTTCATTTTCATATCCTCGTTCGTTGTTATTATTTTTACTTTCTGATACCTGTCGTTTTTTCTCATTCAGTTTTTTCCTTTTTTTTTCTTTAAATAAATATACCTGGCGATTATGTACTAGTCTACAGAGTTGTTATCTTTTAGAATAGTTTATCTGACTGTGAAGCGTAGGTGAGTTAGACGACAGTACATTGGGAGTGTTTCTATATACATTTTATCTTCATAATTACAATTGTAGGTCTTTATTTTGATGTATGTTAATTGATTATGATATCACAAATCTTAAAGTAAAAGTCAAATTTCCTATACAATGAAGTATGTTGTTGGTAAAAAGTGGCTACACAAAATTTCCTTGCTTCTTGTGTTTGTGGGATAGCAGGGCAAGAAAAGAGCACTGGATAAAAAAGATTGGCCTGTGCGCAGTGAATTGATTCTTTGCTCTCTCTCTCTCAATGCCCTGGCTTCTTCTTTGGTGGAGCGTTCCAAAATTGTGTTTTCTTCTCTTCACATAGAATTTGGCATCATGAAACAGTTTGTAAAGGTTCTTGGGAAAGATAGCGACTGTTTCAAATATATTTACATGAAATTTTCAGGCCTAACTATAGAGAAATTAAAAGCCGGATTTTTTTATGGACCCTATATTCGAAATTTAATGAATGATGCAATTTTTTTGTAATTTTATGAACCCTGAAGATTTGAGTGCCCTGAGTGCGTTTATGTAAATAGTAAAATCATTTTTGGTAAAAAAATAAGAGCATCCAACTACAAAGAACTTGTCGAAATATTACTCATAAGTCTCTGTCAACTGACTGCAAGTATGAGCATCAAGTTACATTTTTTGCACAGCCAGCTTGCCCGTTTTCCAGAAAATCTAGGTAATGTAAACGACCGGCAAGGGGAGAGCTTCCGTCAAGATATCAGCGATATGGAAGTTCACTATCAAGGTCGTTGGGATACCATCATGCTTGCAGATTACTGTTGGTCTATCAATCGCGATGATGTTGGAACCCCCATTCCAAAAAAAAAATCAGTAAAACGTCAATTTATGGATGATGACGTCTATGCTTAGCATTTTTATAACTTCAAACTTTAATTGTGAATATTTTGGTGTAGTTTCATGAATATGTCTCTTAAAGTTACATAAAAACATTTTTGTTGTTTTTTTCGATTTGCTTGATTTCATTATAACTATCGGCTCCCTAAATAGGGAGTATATCATAGCAGAAAAAGTGATAGAAAAAGTGGCAGCATTTCTTGAATAACGCCCTCAAATTATGTAAAACCAGTTCAAACACCTTAGGCACCAGGACAATTAATTAATGTTGTTGTTGTTGTTGTTGTTGTTGTTGTTGTTGTTGTTGTTGTTGTTGTTGTTGATGTTGTTGGCGGCGGCGGCGGCGGCGGCGGTCTATGTAATCGCTCCCTCTCATTCATTTATATTATAACTTGCGTCCTGAATGTATTCGAATAATAAGGAAATATTGGGATGTCTGAATTTATGGATTTACATCTGATTACTCACAATAATTTTAATAATTATAAAGAATGTTGGTTTAAAAATCACGAGTCTTCCCTCCTCCTAAAAAAACACTTCTGCTCATAGAGAGACGTAAACAATCAGATCTGACACTAACCACTATAATTTTAAACTAACAAACATTATTTCTATAACGTGCAACAAAATAAAATGTGTGGAACATTACGTAGATTAGTACTTCAGCTAGTAGTTGACATTTCCATGAAAAACAAAGGTTTAATTCTACTTTCATTCTTTCATTGCTCAATTAAATTTCGAAGTTATTTTCGTAATGATGTAAATTATCTGCTAAAAAGTATACAATTAATTCTTTTTTTCCATTCTGCAACACTTTTTTTCATATTTACAACTAGATTAAAGTAGTTTGCTTGAAGCATTGTTTAATCTCTACAATTATATAAATGCAACTATGTCTCTGTGTGTGAGTTTGTTCCTTATAAACTCCGAAACGGCTGAACGGATTTTCTTTTAAATTTACAGAACTTTAGTCTATTAATCTGGGAGTGATTTTAATTAAGTTTTGTCTCAGAATACCCAAGATAATTACCGATAATCGATAATCGAAACTATTATTTTAAATTATCTATCATCGGCAAAGCCATTTTTCCATGTCATCGCTTAGCAACAATGATAGAACAACGGACCGTGAAAATTCTACTGTAGGTAAATTGATAGCGTGTTTTTTATTTATTTGTTTGCATGACATGGTCTGTAGGTTCAAACTCCGCACGTAAATTTCTTATTCTTTTCATTAACTGCCATAGAATTTCATAAGGCTTGAAAATTTACGCGTTTTTTTTTTTCTCTTTTTGAATGACGTGGTTTGTAGGTTCGAACCCCGAACGTAAATTCGTTATGTTTTTTTTTTTTTCGTTAACTGGAAAGAAGTTTATATAAAATAATTTTATAAAAGAAACAGTAGGTTCTGTAGAGTGCAATGTAGAACAACATATATTTTGGACTAAGTTACTGCACGGAGACATGTGAAGCTTCCTTCTGGGCGATTTCACGGATTTCGATGACAATAAATATATAGCAGTGTGAAATATTCGTTGATCATCATTCAATCCCTGGCAACGTCGGGTCTCCCTACTAGTGTGTATATAAAATAAATTTAAGTTTATGGAAACAGCACAATGCAAACGTTCCACCATTATGTCTTAAGGTGCGTCAGTTTGAGTTTATCCGTCACACCTTTGCATTGTTCTGCCTTCTATGAACTTAAATTTCTTTTTATATCTACAACTATATTTTAAACAAAATGAATCGATTATAGGTGAGAACAATCCGAAATGTTGTTTTTTTTTTTTCTTTCTTTCTTGCTTTGTTTTTTTTGGGGGGGGGTTCTTTGTTTTATTGTTGTTTGTTTCAAATCAGTGGACTAAATATGTTTCTCTTCCGCAGTTAAATGTAACAGCACTTCCGTTTGTCGCAATAAATGCGTTAAGTAAGTTCAAGTGCAGGGAATCCAATTGGGGGTGGTCGAATTAACTGCTGTTGTTCCACTGGTCACGAATAATCACGAAGGATTTTCACTGGATAATTATCATCTAAATCATACTTGATCACGCCGGACGAAATCCACTTGCTTAATTATCTTTAAATCGTGATGAAGATGGCGAATCGAAATAGCTAAACTCTCTATCCCAATTATTAGCTGATCAGTCATTATTTGTGGAAATCCTAGTCCGGTCTTCTCGGCCTTGGGTTGCTTTTAAGAGAGTCGTACTGCAACAAGTTAGGTAGCAGTCATATCTTTTTGTGTTAAGTGTAGAATGAAGTTCCACATTCAAATGGTTACTTAGGTATTATTGATAAGGTTTGACACCAGACTCACCTTTTTATTTATTTATTTTTTTTGTGGGTGGAGACACATAATAGTTGCCAACATTGCTAAGTGAAAATTGTACTGTGGAATTGACTGGTTTCGAACTTGGCACTCATAAGTCGTCAGTCCGTGTGTTGTTATCAACTTAAGAACCAATAAATTGCTTGAATTATTATTTTTATTCTTGTGTGGAGTTTCTAATATCGCACATAGCTGGAATACCTGTTTCATTCAGAGGACAACTGATGCATAAGTCATGTGTAGTAATTTATGTTTACTCTTGTGAGTTTGCATTGTTTTGTTTTCGTATATGAACCAGTGCTTATGCCCTCGGCGATCGTCAGTGAGATAAGCCACATGGCCAGAACGAGAGGTGACGACATAGAAAAAATCACGACACACAAACGTTGGGGTCGACGATCGTCCGGGGGAACGCCACATGGTTTTAGAACGATACTATCCTCTCAGGCATTACCTTCTCCTCTTGGAGAGATAATGTTTGTTTTTTTTAGATTACATTTAAATAACCATAGAAAATATATTCAAAATAAAACAATTTATAACATAAATATTTTTCTTGTGTTACAAAATATTAAACAATGAATTTAAAAATAAAAAGACTAAAGGGCAACTTAACGGGTAACTCTGCTGAGCAAGGTTCAAAACCGGTTAGTTATCGCTTACAGTCTTTTTATTTCTTAATCTATCTATATATATATATATATATATAAAAGTGAAAATGTCTATCTGTCTGTGCATATTTCCCTACGCAATAACTCTGTCAATTTTCAGTCTACAGACTCGAAATTTGATATACAGGGTATAGAAATTTGGGAAAATTATCTGTTCTGTGGTCATGATATCATCTTCTCAGGGATTACATTTTCTTTTTAGTATAATACCTGTTTTTTGTCATGGGACTCTGTTGTCAGGCATTACATCATCATTTGAGAGTAGAGTGCGTTTATAAAAGCTAAGTGGCCGACAATAGCCAAGGAAGACGCGAAAGTTCCCTTTACATTAACTTCTACACTGATGTATAGGGAGGGGGGTCCACTCTATTCCCATGATTACTCCACTTACCTTGATCCTCCCCATATATTACTGAATGTTTAAAAAGAGGGCACCTAGTCCCTTTTTTAAGTATTAGGTATGACTTGACAAAGTATTGAACCTCGGTCTCCCGATCCATTAGCGAACACTCTTACCATTATGCTAAATGGACCGGGAACGTTTCCGATAAATTGTCATAATCGGCTGTTTATTAGCAAATTAAACATTTACATCATTTATTACTAGTAAAATACGCAGCTAGAGAGAACATTTTATTGCTTGTACATATAACAGGTACTAACTCAACGGGTCGCGTGTTGTCTAGAATCATCTCATTTTAAGGTGGATAAATGAAATAGTAATGCAAGCATATTCATTATATGAAGGAGAATTCTTTTTTTAACAGACAAAATCTTAAAGTTATCTTCGAAAAATAGTAGAAAGTTGTTACCTGGCGGCCATGTTACTGAAATCCTTTTTTGAGAAGACGACGGAACGGAAATGTGTGAATTTCGAGTTTCTGTCCATTGCTGGGTTTTTACTGGAAAATAAAAAAGAAAATGAGATTCAAGTGAAAAATAAGAATTATTTGACTCCCATTTTTTTTTTTTTTTTAGATTATATTTAAATAAACTGGAAAAATATCTTCAAAATAAAACAATTTATAACATAAATATTTTTCTTGTGTTACAAAATATTAATTTAGACCATATTTATTTGTAAACAATGGATTTAAAAATAAAAAGACTAAAAGGGCTACATAACCGGTAGCTCTGCTGAGCGAGGTTCAAAACCGGTCAGTTACCGCTTAGTCTTTTTATTTCTTAATCTATCTATATGCCTATAAAGTTGACGTTTTTCCTCGCTCTGATATTGATATTAAAGTTCTACGTCTTCTATATAACAATTAATAAAATTAACTTTTTAATATACTCAGTCACGGATATGAGAGCGACTACACGAAGGTTAACTAATCTGTATATTCCTTTGAAAAAACGAGTATTAATTAATTACTTATTCGTTTTTTTATGGCTTCGCATTAGATTATTGGTATCATTTAAGTATTGTACTTATTCATTTTATACACAGTTTCGAGATTGTACATAATTGCATAGAATTTAAGATGACAGCATTCTAGCATACACACACGCATGCACGTACGCACACACACACACACACATACATATATATATATATATATATATATATATATATATATATATTTGAAATTGGTATATTTAGGCAGCATTTTTTCATTCAAGCAAACATTATTAAATGCAACGGAGACACTTTGCTTTATGATCCTTTTTTTTTCGATTTTCCATATAATCTTTTTTATATCAAAATCAAAAATATTAATAAAAGTTCCATAGTTGTTGCTTTCACGAGCGCTTTCGATTCGTCCACGAATCATCCTCAGGTTTTGCAGTAAAAGTGCGAAGGAGCGAAAATGAGAATTAAAAGTGAAAACTAAAATATACAGTAAATGGCGTTAGGTGATGATAAGTTGAAATATATAGAGTCGATGAAAAGTCGATTTAAAATATAGGTCGATTAAAAATTCGAATATTAAAATCAGCAAGCACTGTTAACACCGTCCACTTCGAACATTTTAGAACGTTACTGCTTTTCTCGAATGCAATATGTTGCGGACCAGGATATAAATACCCTAAACTCACTACAAGAAAAATAATGAAACGAATTGAATGAAGGAAACAAAGAACTTAAATGCTGGAATAAAAGAACATGTCGTTTATTTTCTGTTGAGAAATGAAAGTCTTGGTTGTACACGTGTTCATTCTGCCGTTGACGACTACGCGCGTGGAAGGAAAGGGGAATGCAATAGAGAAACGCGAAGTGGCAAGCCGGCCTGTAGAAAGAGAGGGTTAAGCTCAGTAGAGAGTCGCGCACATGTCTGTGTGATGGACCAAAACCGAAACTGAGTAAGTCAATCCAGTTCATGGAGAGAGAAAGCGTATAAAGTGTACGTGCGCTTATTCCACATTACAGTAGCAGGGAAAGTGACGTTAGGACGCGCGGCCGGTTCGTCGACTCAACAGGTCGGACGCTAATCCAGACGAAAAAAGGGAAGTTGACAGGTTTTGTTGACTTTTATACTGGAGTTAGTGTTCTGGGTGCGCATGTCTGGTTTTCACTTAAAAGGAAGTGACGTCACAGCTCGGGTGTGTGTGTATACGCATGAATGTGAGTGTGTGTATGAGGCTGTGTATATGCGTGTGTGTGTGTGCGTATGTGCGTGCGTACGTCTGGGTGTGTATATGTGAAGAAAAATATGTTCGAACAAATATCCTTTATAGTGGATTGAAGGATTCTAATATATGATGCTTCAAGAATTTTTAATTTCTTAATATTATTTTCATGTTGTATAATTTTTATGTTACTAACGAGGACCTTTCTATGATTGGAGGGGGATAGTTATGTTCTTTTATCAAGTGTTTATATATAGCACTAGTATTATTTAGATGCGTGGTCATTCGCCGGGAAACGTTGTCGCTGTATGCCCAGTTCACAGTGTCCACGAACTTGCTGATTTTAGTACTCGAATTTAGAGTTGCTATTCTATTATGAGTTGTATAATATCGGGATGTTTGTAGTACCATATTGCGCATGCATAGAGACCTGGCACTCATCTCTGGTGGGCATTTCTGAGGCCACATTCCTGTGGATGAGGAATCGGCTGATGGTGACTATGCACATCCGCTTTGTCTAGCATCTCTCTCCCTAAACTGAAACTACGAAATAAAACGAAAGGACAGCTCTATCCAAAATAACGATCAAAATAACGATACACAACGATCTCCCTCTTTGAGGCTCGCATTTACAAATGGAACTAAATTAGGCGATGGAGAATCATTTCTCATAGCAAACTCCCAGGATTTTTTAGCTCTACGTAAAACTAACTTGTACTCCTCCATCCTATCTAACCACTTTAACATGTCTGGTCATCTTCCACTTTGTCGTAAGGACTCTGAAAGACACGTGCACGGACTTGGCGTCTATATTCGTAACACTCTCCCCATGACTAGAGAATCTAAACTAGAATCAGATGACAACCGCTTCATGTGCCTTAGACTTACTTTACAACATAGCGTTAGCTACTTATATTTTCTTTGTCGCTCTCTCTCTCTCTCTCTCTCTCTCTCTCTCTCTCTCTCTCTCTCTCTCTCTCTCTCTCTCTCTTGACCCAGGGCTGTGCTCTAATCAACCATGTCTCTGACAGCATAGATGTAGCACTTTCCTTTGACACTAGCGCCCAAATACATGTATTTGGTGACTTTAATGTCCACCACAGTAATTGGCTTGGCTTCTCTGAATACACGGACACAGCTAGTAGCGTCATCTATAACTTTTATATATCCCATTCTTTAACACAGACAGTAAGTGTTCCCGACCCGTCTCCCAGATCGTCATGATCAGCAAGCCTCACTTCTGAACTTACTTCTGACAACAGTTTCTGAGGATTGTCTAACAAATGTCCATTGCCAACCAGGAATGCTGATCATGCTGTGATAATGATTGACATCACTTTAAACTCTCGACCCCATATTGAAGAGTCATTGCTTAAAACGACAAGTTACTACAATAACGCTGACTGGGATACCATCAGAGATCATAGATGCCCCATGGGGAAATATTTTTTTCTTTTCCTACGGAACAATGATACCACTGGGTGGTTGAAAGCAGCAACTGAAGCACATGTTCCCACACATAAGTTCTATAGCAAACTCTACTTTCTCCAGCGGTTTACTTCTACTTGCATAGCTGCCATTGTTCGAAGGCAACATGCATACCGCAGATTAATCCGGCATAAGTCCAGTACAAACAGACAAAAGCTTATAGAAGCTAGAATACATGATGTCAAAAACCTATACTCCTTAAAGCATGTTAACTTGATCTCATCCCTGCTATACTATTAAAAATGTTCTGCTAAGGTTGCTCCAGCTCTCTCTAACAACAAATGCTTTAACAAATCTTGCTTCCCTTACTGATGGAAAACTGCTCCTGTTGTACAAGTTTAGAAGAATATGGGCGAAAGAACAAACCCATTAAATTATCGCCCTATTAGCCTTCTCCGTTTTTTCACCAAAATATTTAAGTCCATAATTAATCAAGCTTTACAGACAGGGGAGTGAAGGGCAGTAACCCTAGATATATCTAGAGCTTTTACAGGGTATGACATGTTTATTCATGAAAATTAGATCATATGGTATTACTGGATGAATATTTAACATAATTAAATCCTTCTTAAATGAGAGAAGAATCCAGGCTATCCTCGATGGTCGTACGTCAAAACAATTATATAAATGCGGGTGTACCTCAGGGGTCGATCCTTGGATCTTTATTATTCCTCATATTCATGACCTCCTTGATAAAATTGTCTCTGACGAAACTAAGCTCTATAACAGGCACGGGGGCGGGCGAATTAACACGTATCCAAGGTAATGGGCGGAACCCCTAGTGGAATAGGGACAAAAATGGGTGGTAACGTTCAATGCTGCAAAGACTAAGCTCGTTTCTTTTAATAATTACAAGAAAACTTCTCAACCACTAATATCTACGTTCAAACTCCTCAGCTTAACGTTCACAGGGAACATGAATTGGAACAGATACATTGAGGGCATTGCCAAGCCTGCTGCGAGGAAGGTGGGCTCTCTCTACCGTGCTAGAAAGTTACGTCTGAGAGTATCCTCTACCTCTACAAGTCCACCATTCGCCCATGTATGGAGTATTGCCACATTTGAGCTGGTGCATCTACTACTAGTCTCTCACTCCTGGACAGAGTTCAAAAAAGAGTTGTCAACCTAACAGGTCCCGAATTGCTCGCTAAGCTTCAACCTCTGTCCCATCGGCGAAATTTTGCATCCCTCTGCCTGTTTTACAAGTATTTTAATGGTAGACGCTCCAATGAACTACAAGCACTTGTACTCCTCGGCATAAACACCCCCAACAAACCCGATAAGCAGCAAAATCCCACCCCTACACAGTAGAGATCTCCAGATGTCAGAAAGCCTTCTACTCTAATAGTTTCTTCCCCAGAACTGATAGACTTCGGAATTCCCTTCCGGGTTCTTGCTTCCCCAACTGTACTGACATACAGAGTTCAAGTATAATGGAAACATACATCTTTCTGCTCAACTCCCTGCATAGTGTTCCTGCAATTTATGTTCCAGATAGTAGCCCTTTACATGAAAGTGACACTGTGCCTTGTTTGGGGCGAAAATGCAATAAAAAAAAAGAATGGATCTTTCAAGGAAAAACTGGATGACCCTGAACCGAACAAGTACGAAGAATGGAAGGACAGTCAACAACCTTCACATGTGGATATCAGCAACAACGGGAAACTGCCTTTGTGTAAATCCCGTATAGACAATCGAACACATCCTCAGTGGCTGCTCTCACTGACCAATGTATACTAACCAAGATTTGATGGACAAAAGATCCAGATTGGCACGATAAGATATGAAACCATCTATCTAAAACCTTAAAACTGATCACTTGTGGGCACTTCATCCTATAGTCTGTTGTTATTCGCGGTTGTTTGGAAGCATTATGACTGAGTTTGATACAGGAAAAGTATACGCATTTCTCCTCATTTCATTAAACGCTTATATGCACCAAGCTGTACTATAGAAGAAATATTTTTTAATAAATTATTAAGTATGTTAATTGCGTATTAAATACGACTAAAGTAGTAACTTCAGTTAACTTTTAAAAAATCAGTATTTTCTGAAACAACTTGATACATGTTACGATTTCAGAAGTGTAATAATTTTCAGTAAGATCAACTATCCTCATCTTATCAGACTGAATTCAGAAATATAATAGTGGAATAAGCTATGCAGATTTAACTTTTTATTAATACAATATATATGAAATAAAATGGAGGTGGAAGGACCTGGATACTCAACGTTTCGCCCGATTTATGCGGGCTTCTTCAAGAGGGATGGTCATTGACGAGAGAGTCGGAAGATTGGGGCTATATATAATGATGGGGGAGAGCAGCGTGTTTTCCTTATGTAAATTAGATGTCATATATACATGTATATACATTTTATGAGAGAAGAACTAATTAGAGTAAACTAGTGTAGTGGATTACGTCTAAAAGATAAAATATCGTAGAGATTAAAAATTGTGTTTGAAAATATAGCGGTGATAGATTAAATAAATAAAATGACACGAGATTACGAAAGAATCTTTTTTTTTTTTTTAAATTAGAAATAATTGAATTGGGATAAAATAGCGCAGTAACTTAAAAGATGGTATCTAAAAATAAGAATAGGAGGTGATAAAATGGAGTCTAAAAATAGATAATGATAAAATACAGTAAATAAGTAAAATAAAAATAAAATTAAGTGAAATTACGAATTTTTTTTTTCTTTTTTCGCGTTTAACCGGTGTCTAAGTTGTTTTCTTTAATAATTATTTTCGACAGAAAGGGAGCAACGTGGAAAAAACCTTTTCTTTGCTTAATTATATTGCTGGAATGGGAGATTATAGCTGACTCAATTAAACGTCGTGTGGGTCTGTTATGTATGTGTTTAAGGAAAGTTGCTTTGTTAAAATCAAAATGGTGGTCGTTTTCCATGATGTGACAAAATATGGCGTTGAGTGTATTGTTGTTTTTTACATCTCTTTTGTGTTCATATATTCTTTTATTTAAATTACGTTGAGTTTCTCCTACGTATATTCTTCCACAATCAAGGCAGGGTATAGAATATATTCCGGCTTTGGTGTTAATGTTGGTATTAGTTATATATATATATATACTAGCAAAAGTACACGTCGTTGACTGGGTTCAAAAACAGCCTACAGAAAATAAACTCTGATTTATGAAAGTATGATAGGTTATGAAAAGGAAGGGTTATAAATTTGGGTCGAATTTGAGGGTATCGAAACCAAAGCAAACTATGATGAAAGTAAAAATAAAATAGATAAACCCCATAATTTATTATACCATACCTGTACACACTGAAACACTTATCACAATATTCTGTGAGTCTATATTTTAAAAAAACCTTGTTAAACGTTGTGACATATTTCCATTCTATGAAGTCAGGTGCGAACGAACACCCCATAATTTTATTATACCATATTTCTTCAAACTGAAACATAATTATCAAAGTATACTTACGCAGATAGATATGAAAAGTCTTTATTAAAGTGTGTGCCTATTTCCATTCTATGGAGGCCAGGCGCGAACGTAGACCCCACAATTTTATTATACCATCCCTATTTAAGTTAAAACATACTTATCAAATTATTATTATGTACATCTATATCAAAAACACTTGTAAACGCTTTTTGTTTTATTTTAAATTTTTTATTTCCATACTTTGTGGACCAGGCGCGAACGCAGTCCCCACAATTTTAATGGACCACCGTTCTGCCAGATCAAACATACCCATTCCTGTGTCTCGATACATCTTCTATCATTATATGTAATCAGTTTTTTTAAAATAGTCAACCATATAGGAGCCTAATCGTGACCACACACACACACACACACACACACACACACATACACACACACACACACACACATTCAGCTTTATATTATAGATATGCAGGGTGACCAAAAAACAATAGAGGACATTCAATTGTTTTCCGAGCATTTTACAGTCAACGGAGAAAAAAAAGGCCAAAGACCCTAGTGTTTTGATGTGATGTTTTGAATATAATAAACTAGTTATGACCAAAGTTTCATTTCATTCGGACAAAACACTAAGACACGGGGCCTAATTAGAGTTGGGTCCCGTTTTTTTTGGGGGGGGGGCTCACCATATATATATATATATATATATATATATATATATATATACTAGACTACCCGTGACCCGTTGGGTCAGTGTGTTATATTAGCTATGGAATTCATGTATGAGCGTAGCACTTGTGACGTAAAGAAAATAGTTTTTTGTAACATAACAGAAATATTTCTATGAAAGTATATTAAAATGAAAAAAGAATATAGATAGATTTCTATGAGTCGTTCTATTTATAATTGTTTAATCTTGAAAAAAAACTTACAGCCATTGAATTATAAGTGGTTTGCCATACTTATAGGTAAATGTGCACTGAACAGATACCATAAGACTTAAAGTTAAATTCAAATTTTTAAATATCTATTAATTTAAACGTAGAAAAAAAATGGGTCACTGAAAACGTACCCGGTAAAACAATATATTGTAAAATAGTAGATATATTTGTAAGAAAATTGCGTTAAAATAACTTAAACGTAATACGGAAATGAACGATGTAAAAAAAATGCAGAAAGTATTAACAATTGTTTATTTGGATAATTTAAAACGCAAAAAAATAAGCTGCTGAAAGCGTACACAGTAAAACAAAATACGTTGTCAACAGGTCAAAGTTAATTTATTTGTGAGAAAATTGCGACAGTATAGTTATGATATAGAATAGTTGCAAAACATCCCCTAAGGGGGCAGTATGTTATATTAGCTATGGAATTAATGTATGAGCATGACACTTGTGACGTAAAGAAAATAGTTTTTTTGTGACATAACAGAAACATTTCTATGAAAGTATATTAAAATGAAAAAAATATAGATAGATAGATTTCTGTGAGTCATTCTGTTTAGAGTAGTAGTAGGGAAAATACATGTCAACCAGTAGTAGTAATAGTAGGATAAGGAAGAGTAGTAGTAGTAGTAGTAGTAGTAGTAGTAGTAGTAGTAGTAAGAGGAGGAAGAGGGGGTGTAGTAGTAGTTGTAAAGAGGAGAAGTAATAGTAGTAGCAAGAAGAGGAGGCATAGTAGTAGTAGGAGGAGGATATTGCGCAAGCAAACAAGCAAACAAGCAAACAACCAAGAACGACAGAGTTTTAGTATTATATATATATATATATGTATATATATATATATATATATATATATATATATATATTTACACACTAGTATGGATACCCGGCGTTGCCAGAGTCGACATGAAGTTCGGTTTCGCCACACCTGCTATACTAACAATATTGAGCAATCTTTCATTATTATATGCCAACTCTATCCTTACCCAACAAAAATTTCAAAAATAAAAGAACGAATGAAAAAACAAAAATGTAACCCCCTCCCCCCGCAGAAAAAAAAGTAAAATTATCATATACGCATGTGCGCCCTCTATAAATAGATACAAAGACCGGGTAAGGAAGCGAAGTACCATCTACCCTTCCACCTAAAACATGGTTACACATGCTGGTAGTCAAGTCAAGAAATGAAGATACCCAAAGCTAAGTGTACCTAACCCATCCTAATCCTACCAAAATGCCAGCTGCTTTTTTTTTTTTACTTTCTTGCCAACTGTTGTTTATACTTTTTCTCTTTTAAATTTATTTTATTTTTTAATAATGTATTTTAATTACATGCGTATATATTGTCTTTATCTCATTGTTTCCCTGCGAGCCGTGTGTAGTTCTTAAAATTGACTCGAAAAATTGAAAGCTTAGGCAAGAGAGATTTCTAAACTTAACAGAAAGCTAGGATTTATTTTTTCTACTGTAGAAGACAGAAGAACTTTAAGTAGTATACTTAATATCTGCAATTACCATATGCTTGCTTGTATTAATAAAGTGACCTCCATGATATCCATACCAAACCACTGAACATAGCTTATATTTTAACTTTCACTATATTTGTAACTGAAATATACAGTATCTTAACTGTGATACTAGGGCTATTTTTCTAAATAGATGCAATGCTCTGTGCCTAACCTTAATGACTACCTATAAATACAGAATACGAATTCCGAATCACCATGAGGAACTACTCTTATAACTGGAAAAAACACCTAATAGCTAGCTACGAAATTCCAATATACATTTTACCTCCAAGACGACTACTTCTGTCTAACCTGTATGCCAAAAAAAATTCTTTTTTTCTTTCCTCAAACAAAACCTTACCAGAAACTCTAAATCCTAATGGAGATATACTGTTATTTGTAAGTAAATACCACCTGTCTCTTGAACGCTAAGAATCTGCTCTATCGCCCAAGCCGCCACTAAACTCCTACATTGCATAGCAATTGTAGTGGAATCTTTAACTTCCAGCCCCTAACTCTCACATGCTAACTGCTTGATAGTCATCACGAAGCATCTATACATTTCTACCTCTAAGGCATGCATTAGAGTTCATTTCTATTCAGTTAGGTATTTAATAGCCAAAGTATGTACTCAGAAGCATAGCGATCTGCATTACATAACTATGTCTCCTAGATAGTTTTGCAACGATTAATACGAAACTGAACCGATACTCCTTGTTATGCAAAATGTCCCACGACTCATACTTGAAAGCTGAAATTATCTTCCTTCAATAATAGAAACACACTTTATACCTACAACTTCAACTTTATTCGCACCTACTGAAAACCCGTCCATATATCTATTTACCTAATTACACATGGCTCATAACTTACCTACTGTTTTCTCCGTATTATATTGCATTTACATCTTAACCCTCCTGTCATCTAAAATATAGTTTGGGCACAATTCGTAGTTCAATTCTTAATACCTACTCATACTGTAACGTTATCCTAGACCTAAGCTAACATAAATAAAATATAAAAAAATATAAAGGAAAGCCTCAAACCACATTATCTCCTTTCTAATAAGCCTTCTTACAATCATAGTTGCTTACACTGCATGAGCTCTACTCATCCCCTTTATCCAATAACAATGAAATAGCAATGTCTCTAAATCACTTTGAGGAGTGTAACTATTCAGCAGATATATAACCTCTACAAACTAACCCAGTAATATTAACTAACCACGCGGGGTCGCAGAAATGCCTGGATTAGGACCTAGGCGCGGAGAAAACCCTCTCAGTGCTGACGGACTCAGTAGATCTCCCCAGATCATCCGTCTAGGAGAAGGAAAACTCTGAAACTAAACCAAAGGGGAGGGAGGCCTCTTCAGTCTTGGACGACAACCTTCCTAGAACTAGCGACTTAAACAAATTACCGGTTTATAAAACTAAACTGCTTAAGGAGTAGATAGACTCTGTCTATCGCCCGGCTTCCATACGCCTCCTTTACCTATTAGTTAGGCGTAGAGACACTATCACATTGATTCGACAAAAACACCCAGTGGTAGATTTTGTTTCTTGTCTAAGGCAATGAACGCCGTTTTCCCACTCCCGACACACCCCACCCCTAAAACTGGGCACTTGAGAGCGCTTGAGTGCCATATATGGCTGAGCAATTAGATTGGGTTGGCCTTCTTCTTGTGGGTTGAGGGTATTGGATTGACAGTTTCTGGCTGCTGTTTCGAACTGGTAATACAGGAGCCCTAACTCTTTAGTAGCGCTTAGAGCGGCTGCTCCATCAACAGTTGTATAATATCGGGATGTTTTAGTGCCATGTCGCGCATGGAAAGGGACCCTGCACTCATCCCAGTGGGCTTTCTTGATGCCACAATCCTAATTGAAAAAAGGTCAGCTGATGGTCTACTTGTGATGCATGTCTGATGCTCTGCATAACCTCTTGTTCAGCTCCCCCTTACCTAAACTGAAATTCTTTAAAGAATGTGACGAAAGTACAATCTAAAAATAAGCTTAAACCAGGCTTAGTGTCAAACAAATCCAACTTGCCTCCTCTCTTAAGGCTTGCATTCACAAATATCCGTGGGCTTAGAACTAATTTAGCTGATTTTGAAGCATTTCTCCTAACAAATACCCCGGATATCTTAGCACTAAGTGAGACTAATCTACACTCCTCCATCCCCTCTAACTACTTTAACCTGCCTGGATATCTCCCACCCTGCCGTAAGGACTCTGACAGACACATGCACAGACTTGGAGTTTACATTAGTAATACCTCCCCTTGACTAGAGAAACAAACCTAGAATCGGACGATCAAGCCTTTATGTGCTTTAGACTAAACATGCAACACATTAGCTACTTCTATTTTCTCTACCGCTCTCCCTCGACCCAGGACTGCACCATAACAAGCAAAGTCTCTGACAGCATAGACACAAGACACTCCCTTGACACAAGCGCACAATTACATGTATTTGGTGACTTTAATGTCCACCACAGCCACTGGCTTGGATTCTCTACTTACACAGATGCAGCGGGCAGCACAACTCATAGCTTCTCTATATCTCACTCCCTATCACAAATGGTTACGTTTTCAACCCGTTTCCCTGACCAGCAAGAACAACACGCATCACTTCTAGATCTGTTTTTGACCACAGTTCCCGATGATTGTATAACGAATGCCGACAACTCACTTGAGAACGATGATCCTGCAGTGATAATGGTTGAAATTGCCCTAAACTCTAGAGCCAAAAACTGAAGAGCCAGTGCTCAAAACAACGAGATATTATAAAAAGGCTGACTGGGAAGCCATCAGAGATCTTATCAAAGATGCCCCATGGGAAAATATTTTTTCTCTTCCTGCTGAACAGTGCGCAAATGAGACCACTGACTGGTTCAAAACGGCAATCGAAGCACATGTTCCCATGCGGAAATTTTATAGCAAGCCCCACTCTCCCCAATGGTTTACTTCGACTTGCGCAACTACCATTGCTCAAAAGCAGCATGCATACCGCAGATTTAAGCGACATAAGTCCTGTTCAAATAGACAGAAATATATAGAAGCTAGAAGTAACGTTAAGAAAGAAATAGCGACAGCTAAGAGAGAATTTACTGAAACCACTAAAAAACGCATCAAAGCACAAAAACTAGGAACTCGTGACTTCTGGAAAAATGAACAACAGTGTAGTAAATAATGGGCAATCAACAATTCCCCCACTAATCAACAATCACGAGGTTGTTTGCTCAGCAACCGAAAAGGCTTACATGCTTGTCAGTCGGTTTGCCTCAAACTCCACACAGGACCCTTCCAACCACCCCCTACCTGACTTTCCTATGCGGACAGACGCCACACTAGACGATCTGAAAATAACCCCTGCTCAGGTGCATGCTATCATAAAAACCTTGACACTTCAAAAGCATGTGAACCCGATTTCATCCCAGCTATGCTAGTAAAAAAGTGCTCAGCCGAAGTAGCTCCAGTTCTCTCTAAACTCTACAACAAATGCCTTAACGAATATTGCTTTCCGGGCTGTTGGAAAACTGCTTCTGTGGTACATTCAAGAATTCTGGCGAAAGAACTGACCCATTAAAATTATCGCCCCATTAGCCTCCTCCCATTTTTTGCCAAAATATTTGAGGCGTTAATTAACCATCACCTTACAGATGCTAAACTTCTGACTGACAAAAAATATGGATTTAGACAAGCCCGTTCCACAGCAGACATCCTAACTGTAATCTCTGAGCGTATACACCATTCACTGGACAAAGCGGAGGAGGGCAGAGCGGTAGCTCTAGATATATCTAAGACTTGTGACAAGATATGGCATGAGGGTGTCCTCAGTAAAATTAGATCATACGGTATCACTGGTAGAATACTTAACATAATTAAATCCTTCTTAGATAAGAGAAAAATCCAGGTTGTCCTCGGCGGTCGTACATCTAAACAATATGATATAAATGCGGAAGTGCCTCAAGGGTCTATCCTTGGGCCTGTATTGTTCCTGATATTCATAAAGGACCTCCCTGACAAAATTGCCTCTGAGATAGGCATATATGCTGATGACACCACAGTCTATAACAGGCACGACAGGAAAACAAATGAACGCATATCTAAAAAAAATGGCAGAAACACTAGAGGATGACCTCCAATCTGTAGTGGAATGGGGACAAAACTGGATGGTCACGTTCAATGCCGCCAAGGCTAAACTAGTTTCATTCAATAATTACAAGAAACCTTCTCTACCACCTATAGCAATGGCCAATGACTCTTTATCTGAGAGTATATCTTTCAAACTCAAACAGGAAACATGAGTTGGAACAATTACATTGAAAGCATTGCCAAGGCCGCTTCAAAGAAGGTAGGCTCTCTCTACCGTGCTAGAAAACTACTAACAACAGAAAGTATCCTGTACCTCTATAAGGCCACCATTCGCCCATTATGGAGTATTGCTGTCATATTTGAGCTGGTGCATCTGCTACTAGTCTCTCGCTCCTAGACGAGGTTCAAAAGAGAGTCGCCAATCTGATAGGCCCTAAACTGGCATCTAAGCTTCAGCCTCTGTCCCATCGACGAAATGTTGCATCCCTCTGCCTGTTCTTCAAGTATTTTAATGGTGAATGCTCTGACGAACTGCAAGCACTTGTGCCCCCACGACGTAGACACCCTCGACAAACCCGACAGGCTGCTAAATCCCACTCACACACTGTAGAGATCCCTAGATGTAAAAGATCTTTCTACTCCAGTAGTTTCTTCCCCAGAACCGCTAGACTTTGGAATTCCATTCCAGGTCCCTGCTTCCCCAACTGTACTGACGTGCAGAAGTTCAAGTGTAACGTGAACCGACATCTTGATGCCCAAATCCCTACATAGCACCCCAGTAGTTGTTGCTCCTGATAGTAGCCCCCTACACCAAAGTGGCAATGTGCCTTGTTTGAGGTGAAAATGTGATTTTAAAAAAAATACGTGACAAACTCTCCACCAGATATTTCGGCAGAAGGGATACGAAGAGAAGTTATTCTCCGGATATTGAGCACCTTTTTATGACTATATTCCAGTTTAAGCGAATTCCTTTTATGCTACCTCAATCTAGAAAGATTGTCTTTACGGTCTGTTGCAACGAAAACAAACTATAAATAATTCAGTTTCAAAAATACCAAAGTAGAATTTGTGTTAACCGAATGTTTATGTTATAAAAATGATGAGTTATGACTTATTGCGTTATTAAAAGACAAAAAAAAATTAGTTACGATGTAAAAAAAAATCTGAAGAAAAAACTGGTAAAAAAACGTAAATTACATGTTTTTTTTTGTTTTTTGTTTTTGTTTTAAATAAAAAATCGTAGTTGAACTGAATTGTTTGTTTATTTTAAAATAAAAATTCACTGGACCACAACGTTAATTGCGAAATAACGGAAATTATTTTATTTAAACAAATTCCAAATATAATGCTTGAAAGTTTTTAGTTTTAATATCCGTCGAAAAAGAAAACAAAAAAAAATGAACAACGTTCGTGCCCAAGGGAAATAACTCAAACCGAATCATAAAAAATCGATGCCGGTAAAAATAAATTAAAGCAGATATGTTATCAATATAAATCAAATTTAAATAATAAACTTAAATAGAACACTTAAACTAATTCTCTCACTATAAACAATAACTAATAAACCGCTGTTTAATAAAGTCGATTTTCTTTAATGTAATATGCAAATGGCGTCACCTCTTTAATCTTATATTTTGCAATAATCATAGTATATATAAGAATGAACAATATGATAAAGTAATAGATTTATAGATTTTCGTATATATTAATCAACTTGTGACAAAACAAACAAACAGACAGGAATACGAATATATATATATATATATATATATATATATATATATATATATATATATATATATTGGAGATCATATGTTCCATATGATATGATGTTTCGTGAACATTCTCCTTCGTCATACGTGTGTTTCATTGAATTATTATGAATTTAGTATAAAATATGTCATTGTGAATAGTCATACAAAACGCATCTTTTTCCTGGTACTAACCCTAAGTCGGGGCGGTAATGTGAAAAATAAAGCGATTACAAGTTGTTTTATGACATTGCCAATCAAACTAAAGGTTAGTGGTAAAAATATGGTTAACTGCCCTAGAAGTTGGAATACGCTGGAAATAGGGGATCATTTTATGCTAAATTTATATGCGCAATTCAACCCACACTAAATTCTGCAATAATTATGTTTTCTTTTAAAGTGTGTTCATACATAATCGTCTAAAAAGTAGAATCTCATTGAGGAGCAATTATAAATGTGGATATACTTTTTTTTATATAATTTGATAAATTCCTAAACTCTCATCTTTTACGAAGTTTATCCAAGGTTTTTATGAACTCCTGAGATCTTTATCTGTGTTTTTTTTTTGTTTTATTTTTTGTTTTTTGGGGGGTTTTGCGCAAAAAATAAATAAATAAAAACATACGATTGTTTCAAAGAGGACCACTCCAGACAACACGAGACCAGGTTAGCGCCAACAAAATTAAAAGTAAAACGTGTCAGGAGCGGATTAAATCATTTAATGTAACAGTGAACTCTGAGACTTATTGTATTGACTTTTATCATCTACGTGCTAAAATAAGTGTGAACATTCTAAGGCGTTTTCTAAGAGAATAGAAGTAAGCAAACTCTTGATTATTTCATTTGCTTGCCATTATTTACCAATAAAATAATTTTAATAGAATTCGGCCCAGAAACCCTGGTTCTGTGGCATGCGCCCCTTAGTTTAAGGTTATAAATAAACAATCTTCTGCTAAATAAATACATACATTTGTTTGTTTTTTATTATTTATAACTGCCAGGAGAAAATACAAGAATCGTTTTGGCATCGGAAATGAGACTCGAATTTTCTTGATTGTAATACCCCCCTCACCGAAGTTTTGATTTGCTGTATGCTTAGGTACACACATCGCAGGTACCGAGCATAAGCGCAAAATCCTGAGCTTAACCTTTGACCTTGACCTTGAGAAATGTTGTGAACCATCCCTAGGTGGAAGGCCATCATCATGCCTGGGTTAGTTATGATCAGTCCATTGGTGTGGGCTGTAGTAGGTGTGTCAGAAATTTCATGAAAAATATTGAATAATTCCACCCCGTCTTTCCAAGCTTATAACTCCTCGAAAAATGTAATTCAAGTCCTAATTGTTGTTTTTCAATTAATGGAGCAAGGACCAAGGTTTCATTAAAAACAAAAACAAACAAGGTGTTTTTTTTTTTTTTTTTTTTAAGGTTTTAAACTTCGGACTTTACAGGTAAATTTCTAAAAAACACTACTTTTTTTAAAAAATTTGAAAATATTATTTATTGATCTTTTATCTTCAATTTGTGATATATAACACTTTGGTGAGTAAATCAATTATTTACTTTTTAATAGACATTTCAAAATGGGAGGCATGAATTAATTAGACCCCCTGTCTTTACAAGCTTATAACTACTCGAAAAATGTAATTCAAGCCCTAATTTCTTTTCAATTAAAGGAGCAAAGACCAAGATTTCATTAAAAAAAAAAAAAAACGTGGTTTTAAAAAATAGGGTTTTAAACTTCGGACTTTACAGGTAAATTTCTAAAAAAACACTATTTTTTGTTTTAAATTTGAATATATTGATCTTTTATCTTCAATTTGTGATACATAAAACTTTAGTGAGTAAATTAATTATTTACTTTTTAATAGACACTTGAAAATGGGGGGCGTGAATTAAAAAACAAACGTTTGTCTAAAATATTATATTCGGTTTATTGGAAAGAGCATAACATTTCACATTGACCCTGAAAATATCGTAAAACTTGAATCAATAGAAAAATTTTGATAGATTTTTAAAGTTTAAAAATTTAAAAATACTGAGCTCGTAAAATTCAATTAATTTCATTACTGTTTTTTTTTTTAAATAAAAATAAAATATTTCTATTACTTTTAAAACAACTTTAATAGTTTATTTTGGAAGTATAATCCATAAAGAAAATAAACAACCCACTTTTAAAAGAGAAATTACGAGTTTTTTATATTTTATTCGCAGTTTCGTGTTAGGGGTGTCAAAAATTCCTATAAAAATTCTGATACACCTAGAGCGAATTTAGGAAAACTCGTCTCCGGAAAACTCGTCTCCGGAAAGCTCGTCTCCGGGAAGCTCGTCTCCGGAAAACTCGTACCCGGAAAACTCGAGCTCGGAAAACTCGTCCCCTTTTGCTTGGTAGGAAAACTAGTCCCTTATTGAATAAATATCGATTGAAAACACATTTTATGACCGTTCTTGAAGAAGATATTGTCTTTAAAAGAGAATACACATCCCATAATATTTTTTAAAATATTTTTACTTGTTTACTGTTGTTTTAAAAAAATTAAATTAATTTTTCTAAGTTTTAGTTTTCTACCTAGCTTTGAAAGTTTTTTGTCTTTCAACTTATTTTAAAGAATTTATTTAGTTTTAAAAAAAAAAGTAATGTCGAGTGTTGCTTATGAACAAAAAATCTCCGACATAAGAGGATCACGTCTTAGGAGGATAATTGCTCAAAAATAGAAAATTAAAGAAAATATTAAGGTAGATATAATTTTAAAACGAGCTCCACCCCCTCCAAAAGAAAATAAATTTGTATATTTTTAGGTAATAATGCACATCCCATAATATTTTTTTAAATATTTTTACATGTTTATTGTTTTAAAAAAATTAACTTGATTTTTCTAAGTTTTCGTTTTCTACCAAGCTTTGTAAGTTTTTGGTGTTTAAACTTATTTTAAAGAGTTTATTTAATTAAAAAGAAATAACAAGTAATGTCGCACTCGACATTACTTGGTAAATAATTTTTAACAAAAAATGTCCGAAAATTAAAGAAAATTCTGAGGTGGATGTAGTTTTAAAACGAGCCTTCCTCACCTCCAAAAGAAAATAAATTTGTATATTTTTAAGTACTGCACAAGTGCCCCCGAAATGACTTTTAAACGATACCCTCCCCTCCCGATGTTAAGAATGGCTTTCAAAATAATAACGTTATTATTTCAGCGCGGTACCAAAATTACATAAGACCGTATTTTCTTTTTTGTTGTTTTGTAATAACACAGTAATTATTTAAGCTGAATTAATTCTTCTAAATAAAATAATTGCTTTCTTTGATAATACGTGTTTTCTTTCTTTATTTTTGTTTCGTAATGACACAAAAAGTGTTAAAACCAGAGTATTTCTTAATAAATATTTGGTTTCGTTTTTTGTATCTTGACTCCGTGATCAAGTTTATTTTTTTAAGCAAGAGTTAAAAATAATTTTTAAAATATTATGGGGGTGCATAGTCTCTTTTAAAAACAATATCTCCTTTAAGAACGGTTATAAAATGTGTTTTCAATCGATATTTATTCAATAAGGGACCAGTTTTCCTACCTAGTAAAAAAGGGGGGTTGGGTACGAGTTTTCCGGGTACGGGTTTTCCGGAGACGAGTGTTCCCGAGACGAGTTTTCCGGGCACAACCTAGGGCTGTAGGAGCGTATATATACATATTTTTTTACATTGACCTTTGACCGTAACCTTGAAAAATGGTATGCACCATCCCTAGGTGGGGGAGGCACCATCATGCTTAGTTTGGTCATGATTGGTCCACTGGTGTGGGATGTAGGAGAGTTGTACACACGCACGCGCGTGCGCGCGAACGTTACTACTTTTGAAATATACACACAGATTTAGTTTCTCACTAACACACGTGCGCACTTTATTATATATCTATCCTCCTCTACTTCCTCTCTCTCTCTCTCTCTCTCTCTCTCTCTCTCTCTACATACATATTTAGTTTATGTTTTAATTCCACACTTCCGAATAATTCGACATGCCCTTGAGAATGCCTTTTCAATTCCTTCTGAAATAAATATCCAATTATTTCTTCCTGATGCAAATCAAATGTTCATAAAGGCGCACCAGCCGGAAGACGAAACCTTATGAAAGTGCATTTTATTTTCCCCGTGGCATTTTTACGTAATTCATTCAGAAAATAACGCGTTGACTTTTCTTATCTTGCAACGTCGTTGCTTCATGTCACACAGGTAGAAATTATAACGTCATTAGTTGTTTAGCCGGGGATGGGGTCAGATCCCGTGGTTTTTCGGGGTTGGAGTTTTGTAAGGTGATTGCGCTTCGTTAACATGTTACATTTTATGATTAGCCTATTAAGTGAACCATTACTAATTTAATTCCCTATACGCAGGCTGTTAAGAAACTCTACAAATTCTCGAGGCTGGCCGCATTACTTGTTTAGTCATTTTAAGTCATGATGATCATTTTCTCGCAAGTGTCAATCCTTATATTTTCCAATCAAGATTATCTCCCTTCATAAATGCTTTTTAAAGGTTTACAGTAATTTTAATGTAAATAAAACAGATTGATTAAAAAAAATTGAATTTCCAGCTGCTTCTTATTTTGTGAGTTAAGTGTTATTCGCTTGAATATACTTCTGCTTATCCACAAAATGGTATTAGTTCTTATTTATAACGATTTATCTTTCAGTTATAAGTAGCCTGAGACGATTACAGACAGGCTAACATGTCTAACATATATATTTATACAGAGGGATCATACAAGGCTATAACAATGCAAGATGCGGTATTTAGGGAGATATGATTTTTAAAGTAGATCTTAGTTTAATATTCCATAATATATTTCGAGGTAAGGCCTCGTTATCAAATACAAATATCATTTGCTTTGTCCTCCTCCTCCTCCTCCTCCTCCTCCTCCTCCTCAACTACTTCTTGAATTATGAAGCTTTCAATGACTCATATCTGTTTATATTACACACAATACGAACTACATCATCTTTTAACATAAAGTTAGTTTGTGAATTTAACACCAACAATATTCTATTTAAAAGAAATGTTTTTACTGATCATATTTAAAAAGAATATATTATTCTCCATACTCCCAATGCCCAGGCAACATCATCTATGCACAGCTTATTTTATAGGAAGCAAGATTTTTACCAGCTGAAGTATCTGTCGAGTTTCTGAACTTTAATTTTTTAAGTCGGGTCATAAAATTCACCGTAATAATGGATAGGTTTTGAAAATCCCTGAAGTTAATAACTTGGTGTCTCAGTTAGAAAAGTGAAGCATATATTTTATTAACCTTTCCACTATTAATGAAATGTTCTAAATTTGACAAAAAAATGAATAATAAATCCTTAGTCATCACAAAACCTGAAAAAACCTCTGGGAGTTGTCATACTTGATCAGCAGGATTACGCCAATAAATTGATGAGCATGCTGAGAAACACCTCTAAAGTTGTCCAGTTAGGTCCGATATATATATATATATATATATATATATATATATATATATATATATATATATATATATATATATATATATATACACGATTCTACCATATCTATCGAGACCAAATCCAGAAAACGTCTGGTTAAATGGGTTTAGAGTGGAACTCTCCTGATGCCATTTCGAATTTAATCAGACCTACTGGTTCTATTCGTCTTCTTTGAGCTATGATCTACTTAAACCCATACGAATGGCGTACCATTAAAACTCATATTATCAATGATAGGTTCCTCTCAACATGTTAGATAAATAGGTTACAACTATTTTAGAACCCGTTTCGGAACGTTACAATTCATAATGCATTTAAGAACGTTACGATTCGTTTTGCATTTAAGAACGTTACAATTCGGGTTTTTTTTTTTTTTTTTTTTTTTTTTTACACAGTGGTCACCACTTATCAAGGCCCGGAAGCCACTCAGGGATAAGGGTTATTGCAAGTACAGTACGTTAGTGTGGAGATTTGATGAAGTGTTTACTTAAGGGGGCGGTTCATTAGGAATTTTGCATTTAAGAACATTACAATTCGTATTGCATTTAAAAACGTTACAATTCGTATTGCATTTAAGAACGTTACAATTCGTATTGTATTTAAGAACGTTACAATTCGTATTGCATTAAAGATCCATTTACATTTGCTAACTTTATGCAGAACTATACTTTGGCAAATTAATTTGTTCTGTTGTTATTTCTAGTCTTTTCACTTGTGTCACATTTTTGGAGATTATTAATACATGTGTAGACGTCTTATATCGCAGTAAACTTCTGACTCGTCCTATTCCCGAAAGCATTTTCTTGGAATTAATGATATCCGTTATGTCAATTGAATTCAGCTTTAATGACATCATGTACAGCCAATTAGATGGCTTGCCTCCGAGATCGGCTTTGGCAAATATTTTTGTAGTTTTCCACGATGAGGGTCTATCATATGTTTTTGTTTTTGTTTTTTTTTTAATCAACTTTTTCTTTCGTTACGTTGATGAACCATTTTGTTTGTTCGAAAACGAAACGGAAGCTGGTGCTTTTTTACGTTTATCCAGCCCTTAAGTTTACGTTAGAAAGAGAAGCTAAACCTTTACCCATAAAGCACTAATTATTTGTTCGAAGATTAGTCTGGATGGTAAAATTTAATTCAATGCTAAAGCTCTCTGCAACAGTGATTATTCTCTAGATATTGTTAAATCTACAATTAAAAAAAAATAAAAAGTTTCTTACTTTTACAAAATTAAACAAGCTTCAGTTGAAAAATATCGTATTTAACTCTGCTTACGTTAACTAGATAACATAATGATAAATTTGCAAAACAAATTACGCTGTCTTTGTTATATAGCTGAGAAGATATAGCGAATGTATATAAACAGGGACGAAAACGTGTGCATGTTATATAGGCGTCTACATAAATTATGTATATAAATTTACGAATGTCTGGTTTCTTCTCTAGTGTTTGTGATCGTCTATGTACAGTTCGTTGCGGGGGTGTATACGTGCTAACAGATATAATAAACAGATATGAATACCTTCAACAACAGCTCAACAAACAAGACAAATAACATGTCTGCTTCTATAATAGCTCTATAATAATAAATACGAAATCTGCATAAATGGAAATATATTCAAGCATATTTTATGACCGGAAAACGCCGGGCAGCGTGCTAATATATCTATATATCTATAAAAGTGAACGTGTCTGTCTGTCTGTCTGTCTGTCTGTGTACATTTCCCTACGCAATAACTCTGTCAATTTTTAGTCTACAGACTCGAAATTTGAAATACTGGGTACTGAGATTTGGGAAAATCGATGTGACGGGTGTCAGCCAGAAATTTGGCTGTTAAGGGGTTAGATTTCAACGATTTGACCTTTAAGAACTCTACCAAACTCCTCCGACAATTTTGGGTCTAGACACTTGAAATTTTAGATATAGGTTCCTTGAACCTGGATCTAACTTAATAAAGTGATTTGAGCCCGAAACTATAAATTTTAAGGGGTCATAATAGGGGTCAAATTAAAAAAAAAAATTTACTCTTTTTTTTTTGCTCAGCATACACCTCCAAACACCCGGGCAACGCCGGGCTGAAATGCTAGTATATATATAAATATATATTATATATATTATATATAATATATATATTATATATTATATATAATGCATATACATTATATATTATATATATATTATATATATTATAGCTATATTATATATATATTATATATATTATAGTTATATATATTATATATGTATTATATATATATTATATATATGTATTATATATATATTATATATGTATTATATATATATTATATATGTGTTATATATATATTATATATGTATTATATATATTATATATGTATTATATATATATTATATATGTATTATATATATATATTATATATGTATTATATATATTATATATGTATTATATATATATTATATATGTATTATATATATATTATATATATATTATATATGTATTATATATATATGTATTATATATATATTATGTGTATTATATATATGTATTATATGTATATTATATATATATATATATATATATATATATATATATATATATATATATATATATATATATATATATATATTATACGGCATTGACATGTATTTTTAAAACAGAATTTCTCAAGATAAATCGGTTTACTCGTTTAACTCGGTTTCAATATCTGCCGACTTTGGCGGCAAATTTACGGATTCTCAATTTGCGCGCATTTTTTTCTAGTTGTTTGTTTTTAATCTGAAGTTAATTAAAAACGATGAAGGCAGTATATTTTCTAGGAAAACAAATTTGTTAGCATTATTTTAGATGTGATAGCTTTTTTTTATACTTCTTAATTGCTTTGTAACCAATTTATTGGTCTAAATTTGACGGTCATCAAAGTGAAGTATTCGTCTCAATTAGTTCCGAAAGACGACAAAAGACATGATCTTCAGCATTTCAATAACTGCGGAAAAAATCTCGACTATCTTCGATGGAAAAACAATATCGGGGAGAAGAGTCTTCCAATCGATTGATATGTTCTCATTAATTGATTGGGTTCTCATTCTGGTAAACTGGCATCTGTTCATCGTGAGTAATGCATGAACAAATCAATTATATTGTTACTTGCTGTTATTATTGTATTGATTGTTATTTGAGCTTCATAGAATCACGTACAAAAGAAACCCAATTTTTCTATTTGTTTTAAAGGTAATTTTCTTTTACTGACATAAACAGACACGTTTTCTATTATAACCCGATGTATTAACCGAAAAATTTGTTGCTTGTGATTGAAAGTAGTTTTCAGGGCAAGTCATTCTCAGTAATTGCACATAGGCTTATCAAGTCGTCTTCCCTGGAGTCTGGCTGAAGTCTCCTCAGATTTTCAGCAAAATAGTAGTAGTAGTAGTAGTAGTAGTAGCAGCAGCAGCATTTATTATTATTGTAAGTTTTTCACTATCAAAAAGTTACTTATACGCGCTTTTTGCGCTCTCTTCTTTTACATGGCTTTCGCGTTTCATTCATTTAATCTTTGATTTTAATAGCACTGTGCAGCAACTTTCAGGTGTTACAAAAGTACACGCCACATAGGACCTGTTTCGATGCAAGGAAAGTAAATCTGACCTTTTTCTCTCTAGATTAGATTAAATCAATTTTCATGTACTATAAATCATATTTTATTATTACTGGTTATGTATTTAAAAAAAAACATTATTTTCAACTTTAACAATATTTTTCCTTTTAACCTTCTTGTATCTAGTGTCATTCTCTCTTTTCATAGTCCATTATTAGCCTTGCCAACATGCCAGGGTTCCATTTTCAATCACTAAAATATTCTGATGGAATTTCTCGCTATGTTCATTACTCATATCACTAAGATTCTCTGCAAAATTCTCGAAAGTGAGAATTTTGCAAAAAAAAAAAAAAAAAAAAAAAAAACCTACCCAATTCGACAAAAAAAAGGTCAGAGATAGATTTTAGATGCCATTGTGCATATAAAATGCCTGCAAATATCCTGTATTTTTTTTAGTGTTTCACACTGAAATCAATGACAAACTTAAATGTCGCTTATAGATATGCTATGTGACTTGCTGCCACTTACCTCCCCACTATTTAACCTGTCTATGATATCATGTCTCAGAACAGATTCTATTTTGCAAATTTAGTGTCATGGCATGCAGCCAATGTGCCTATATCAAACATTATACTTGTTGACTCAACCGTTATCGACATAGGGTCTCAGATATGTGACATAAAAGGGTTACAATGTAAAAAGGTGTTTTTAGAGGCGACGAATTTTAAATTAACAAATTTCAAATTAACAGAAAAAATAGTTTTGAGTGCATAAAATATTATTATACAAATATATAGTTTATTTTGAAGATTTTTTTTTTTTCATTTACAACCGATAACTGCCAAATCTGCAATTTAAGAAAATAAGGTTACCAAATTAAATTTTGCCGTCTTTAAAAAAATCCTGGACAAGGATGTAGAAGGAACAATCACCGCAATAGTATAATGAAAACTGTTTCATTATATGAATACAATAAATGGATGGACAAACATAAGTAAGATAATCATAAACTCCCAAGTAAGAAAGCAGTGAATGCGGTGTTCACTATATATAGTCTTCCGTATTAGTAAATCTATGAAGGAAATAGAGGCTATATGGTATTCTAATAATATTAGTAGTATTAGTATTAGTAGTATTAGTAGCAATAGTAGTATTTCCTTTGTCACATTTTGTGTCTGGCTGGTGTCATTACCGATTTTATGCTGATAGGCGGATGATAACAAATGGCTATAGGCTATCAGCATCTTCTTTTCTCGTGCCTCCAGTAGTTTCCGTAAGATTTTGGCGGTTCCCAACAAGGCAGTCTTCTGAAGCAGTCCAACATTGCAATGCATCTCAATTTTCTCAATCGTTTTATCACAGTCTCCAGCTTCTTCAACTCTCACAATCTTTTTTATCTCCATTTTCAAGTATTGGTACTTTTTCAACCTTCTTTTATTTTCCCTACACATTCACGTCAGCTGGCACTGCTATATCAGTGATTACTGACTTGTGTTCCTTTTTCTTTTCTAACAAGACTCAATCTGGTCTCCTTACTTCAAATTGTCACATTGGATATTCATATTTCACAGTAACTTAACATTATCACTCTCACCACCATTTCTGGAACATGTTGGTACCATTTGTACTGCATCATCATCATCATCATCATCATCATCATCATCATCATCATCATTAGTGGTAGTGGTAGTGGTAGTAGTAGTAGTAGTAGTAGTAGTAGTAGTAGTAGTAGTAGTAGTAGTTAGCAAGTTATTTACTAGTTTTTTTTTGGCACAAATCATTATTAGTGATTACTTATCGATAATAACCAGTGATATTCATTGGAATTTGAATGACTGTCTGCCCGGATTTCCAGCACTCCTCACTTCTTTTGATAACAGTTGCAAATCATTTTGCATTAACGCAACAGCTATTTACCACTGCTTTCATGCTAGCATTTTTCCAGTGGATGTTGGTGTTATATCTCTCCGATCTTCCCATCTATCTTGACTATTCAAGACCATTTTGTGTGATACCAACCCCAGCTGGCACCATCATATATAGGTTTTCTTTAGCCAGCTTATGAGATTTCTGATAGTGTCAGTTCCCTTCAGCTCGTGTTATGGTCACCTATCTAAATACGGACAAGTCTCAACATCGCTTAACGTCGGTGATTTGACAGGAACCATTGTGTTCAATTGATTTAATGACATTTTCTATATTTATTCATCAAAAACTCTTAAAATGAGTAAGGTAAAGAATTGTATTTCGAAGAACCATCTATCTACAATTTAATACATTTTCATTAGCCCCTATGATACATTTTATGGTATTTACTTTCTTATAGTAAATTTTTCTGAAGGATATAAGTTCAATCTTTAGTACTAGCGATACTAAGCATACAATTACAAATTACTTCTACTGAGTCATAGCTAACGAAACGTGAGCAGTCTACCACGTGGATTGAATAAAGGGTTCCGTGCGAAATTTAGTACTGATTCCCAAATTCGAAGACGACGCACCTGAGGAAGTTCGAAGGTTGCATAAGCCTAAACGCTGTGAGAATAACATTCAAAACGAGAAGAGTGGTTGGAATAATCCAAATTAATGATCCTTATCCCAGAAAGAAATGTTAAACGATATTTTCATGTGTGACATCTGCTTTATACTCATTTTTGTTCGGGTATCGCCCAGAGATCCAAAGGCAAAAAGACGTCATTTTAGTTAAACTGTTAATTTCTACTAACACACACACACACACACACACACACACACACACACACACACACACACACACACACACACACACACACACATATATATATATATATATATATATATAATGGCTGTCCAAGATTAAAATTTGATGACTAATGCTTTTAAGAAGATGAGTGGTCTTGACACTGAAAACAAGTGCAGATTCTGCCACACAGATTGCAAGCCACCCGACATCCAGTTGTAAAGTTCTGCTGGGGAACGGCTACTATACAATGTGGCACAATGGATTGTGTAAATATCTCCAGTAGACGATCTGTAAAAAGTTGAATATCAAATGCAGAAGCAAGTCCTAGTAAGAAAGGACAGTCAGAAATAAGTCATACAACATCCACTTTGACTATGCAGTTTCTACGTACCTTGAAAACGGAGCTATTAAACCTGATATAGTCATATGTGGCAGGAAAGAGAAAGAAGCAGCCTTAGTATAAGTTAGTGCCCCCAATGATGTTCAGTTAACAGAGCTGAGAGGGAAAATATAATGAAATATCAAAGTCTTATGTATAACATGAAAAGAAACTGGAATATTGGAAATATCTACATCATTCTAGCAACTTTTCTCATATCACTATGTAAGGTTCTTGTGAAGTCATATTGGGATAATACAGAAGTAGAATCCTAATACAGAACTAGTATTTAATTACGATGTTTAAGTAAAATACGGTTATATTCAAGTGTTTAGCCTCAAGTTGGGTGTAATTGAAAAAACATTCCCTTAACCAAATTAGCTGAAGTTTTCTAAAAAATTTGGGTTTATTAATAGTTTAATGACCAAACTATGCCGAGATAATATAGCTTAATTAATACAACATTACTTCGTCATTATATTATATTGGGCCAGGCAACTATGCGTGTATTAATTCTTAAGCATTATTGCGTGTCCGGGCAGCGGCAGCTAACCTTGCTGGAAGGAAGAGTTAAGTTGTGAATTTCGTTATTTTTTGTGAAACCGACATATACATTTTATTGTTGGTGAGAAAGTGACAATGTAATGTCGTTTTGAGAAGATAACGAATGTAATTTCGTTTCTGGGGGTTAATCTCCCTGATTGTGGGAACCGAAAACTGCGAACGTTCGCAGAATCACAAGCACACACGCAGGGGATCGGGTATTCCCCTGGAATGAGGTACTGATTGGCGATTGGTTTAGAGAACAACCTACTCTGCCCTGATACCTTGTATATCAGTGAATGCCTGCGACAAAATTAGTGAGTTGAAGCTGAGTTTTAAGCGAATTCGATCCTAATCCAAGCATCGTCGCTACACCCCTTTCCACCGTCCATCGCTACCGCCAAAACTGAAAGTAATTCAATCTAATTGGAACTCAGTAGTGATTATTGAAGATCAACCACTGACAATTGCATATAAGTTTATATCATATTTGTAAATTTTACTTGAATTAATTCGTAGAATAGAGCTATCTGACCTTGTCTTTCTTTTGTGTGCATGAAACTATTAACTTCCAGCGTGACATGGCAAGTCAACCCGAAAGTGAAATCGAAATTGACCAACCGACCAACGATATCCCGCTGCGTCGAGAGAACTTGCGGAGAATTCCCTGTGAAAAACAATCACGACGTATATGTGATAAGAAATCCCTGTTTAGGGATCGCTGAGAATTCACACCTGTTGCCAGTGACTCGGAAAGGTCACATTTGGTGACCTGTGACAGGGACTCCTTCACAAAAGATTGCGACGTTAAAAATGCAATAATAATAATTGCATATAGAATATTAAGCAGTCATTAAGGTTTTGTGATGTAATGGTTATCACATCTGCTTAGAATGGAGAAGGTCGCAGGTTCGGAACCTAGTAAGATTATTTTTAGTCCGTTTCGCAACACTCTTGTTTTTATGTACATATACATATATAAATCGCAAAAACACAAAAGAAATATCTTTATCACGTTCCTGAATATTGGAGATGACCATTAATCATTTGAATCAATTCGATTATTCGGATTCAATAGTTGTATACACAATATCAGGCAGTCGTTAAGGTTCCGTGGTGTATGGTTATCATGCCAGCTTAACACACAGAAGTTCACGAGTTTGAAACTCGCTGGAATCTAGAAAAAATATTCAGTTTTGCAATACTTTTTTCTTTCTTTTTTTACACAGTGATCACCACTTATCAAGGCCCGGAAGCCACTCAGGGATAAGGGTTATTGCAAGTACATTACGTTAGTGTGGAGATTTGATGAAGTGTTTACTTAAGGGGGCGGTTCATTAGGAATTTGTTAACATTGGACTTGAAGACATCCAAGTTGTTGTCCGGTGGGAAGCAGGCAGACGGAACACTCTTGTTTTTATGTACATATACATACATAAATTAATTTTATTAAAAAGAACACACACACAAAAGAAACATCTTTATAAAGTTCCAGAATATTTGAGATGAGCATTAATCATTCGAATCAATTTGATTATTCGGATTCAATTCACTATACGGTTCTCAGTTATAATAAATATTCTCAAGTTCAAAAATACACATTCTACTGACGCCAGATGTTACATCAATACAAGTGTGAGATTACAATAAACACGATGACAATAACAGTTTAAATAATCTATAAACTTGAAACGTTCTTAGGGAATTATTTAAAAACCCCATATCAATGCATTGTAATTGGTTTAAACCAAAGTCATTTTCATCACGCTGGAATATTAGTTGAGCAAGGAACTGCAAGACTCAACAAAATGTTGTGTCGAAGCTAAGTTTGTGATGGCTACTATTTCTGAAATACAAATGAAAAACGGCAAAGTTGTTGCTGTGACTTTAAAATTTGATCATATAGATCATGTTGTCAATGTTGAATTTGTGCAAGCTGACTATGAGTTTGCTCATTGACCTTTTGTGACTAGATATCAAATACCTTTGTCACTCAGATATGATTTGACTGACCACAAAACCCTACTTCATTTTTACTTTTACGGAAGGTGCTCGACTGAGCTCAAATCTTCAATCTCCATTTGTAAAACATTTACAGTACTAACTTGTTTTTATAACACAACGATGTTATACAATGGACCGGCCTCTCTTCAAGCCAATACTGCGAGAAATGTTAGGAAATGATTAACAAAACAAAAAGTTATCGAAGTAGATGAAAAGAAACATGACCTAGGACAATGGTTCACCAAAGCACACAAAGGCGATTGGAAATGGGATAGGTAGTTATATGGAAGCGGTGGAGAGGACGAGTTATTTTCCGCTTAAACAAAGGCGAGACTCTGAGGATTTCTGAATCTGAGACTATATATTTAGGAGTCAGAGTTAGTTTACAGCAATTGATGAGTTTGTGGCAATTTTCGTCTTAGAGCATATCGGACAGAGCTTTAGCAGATGAGGAGATAACCTGATTAACCGACCGATGCATATACCTCAACAGACAATGTTTGGAGGTCCTTTTTTTCACGGTATCACACCCACACACAGAGCTCGACTAAACTATACTAAAAGAAATCGAGGAAAAACGACAGTCGGAATTTCCCTGAACAAAAAAAAAGTTTACCCATGTGGAACACATTACCACGGGACTGCTTCCCTGCAGATTAAAACATGGTTGTTTTTAAATGTAATAATAACAAATAGTTGTCATAAATCATCTCAATAAATAAGAAAAATTAACACATTTCATTAATCACTTTCAATACTCCCATAATATCCTTCATCTTTTAGCTAACAAGCGTCACATCTCACTGATCCTTATCCTTGACTGGCTTTTAGTCTTGATAGCTGGTGATCCATCAGTAAAATAAAAAAAGATTAACAGTAATATTTCTGTCCATTAAACTGTTTTAAGTTTTCCATCGTAAAAGGAATGTACGCAAAACGGCAGCATCTTAACCGATATCAGCTTCATTTCTTATCGACCTTCGATATGGAGGCTAAGGGCAGAGATAAATGCGGGTTTAAGTGGTTATACCATCGGCACAGCCAGTAGAGCCAGGGCCATGTGGTGTCAGCATCTAAAAATCGAAGCGTTAAAAGCCTCTATTACAGAATCCTGGCGAAATGATGACACTAAAGAATCGACCCACTGATGAGTAAGTCATTATGCGAGCTAGGAAGATAGTAAAGCTGGTACTTATCCACATTTCCCAAGTGCTATGCGAACGTCTCATTTGTCACTCGGCATTACACAGTATTAGTCTCTCGCTAGTTTGACCCACTTTGAGTTATACATATATATATATATATATATATATATATATATATATATATATATATATATATATATATATATTAGCTGTATATACCAAGTGTTACCACGTCGAAGCAATATGCCATATATGACGTTTGGAATGATTTCATAGCAGATAACGTTATCCTATATGACGTCATTTGCTATGACATCATTTATGACGTTTCTGTGAACAAACAATATAAACATCATATATGACGCATCTGATATGACGTCATATATGATTATGCTGTGAACAAACAAACGCACAGACAGAAATATGGCTATTATTATTATTATTATTATTATTATTATTATTATTATTATATATATATATATATATATATATATATATATATATATATATATATATATATATATATATATATAAGGCACTTTATCTCTCTGTGTGTGTATATTTATAGATTCGTTGCCTATGGACTCCAGAACACTTGGACCAATTTTTTTAATTTCACACAAATGTGCTTTATGTGTATGGTGGTGTCCTTAGCTAGGTTTTGTAACGGAATGCTTCCGATAAGTATCTAAAATCGATAATCGAATAATTCTGAGTAAAGAAGGAATAGTCCGATTTTGACCAAATTTAACACCCTTATACAGACTAGGGGCGCGTTAGAAATCAATGTTTCTGTGTAGAGCATAATTGAATCATGATATTTGATTTTTGCATTTATTTCAAGCTATTATATAAAATATTTTTTGTAAAATCAATATTAGGTTCTCTGCAGTGCAATGCAGACTACAATATATGTACATATATGCAATATGTGTACAAAGTCAGTGCAGGAAAGGCATGTGAAGCCTCCCCTCTGTGAACAGCGGTGAGTCCCCGATTACAGCAGGCAATCAATCGATTTGATTGAAAAACAAGCGATTCCACCAGTTTTGATGACAATAAAAATATTGGAAGTGTGGAACATTCGTATATCCTCATTCAATCCTGGCCAATTTAGCGACTCTCTTCTATATATATATATATATATATATATATATATATATATATATATATATATATATATATATATATATATATACGAGAAAACAGTTAATAAAACATGTTAAAAAACACTTTGAAATGAGTTAAAAACATATTTAATCTGAAAAGGAAACACTAGATAAATGGATAGTATTTAATCCGCGGAGTTTCGAAGAAATACTTTCCTTCTCATCAGAGGGTAGGAATTAGCAAAATGCGGGATCGGATTTTGCATGCAAAAGTATTTGATGAAACAACAAGTAAGTCAAAGATCTTACTTGATAACAAAAAAAGTGAAGCAGAGGGAATATGGTGAAGAAAAAGGTGATTACACATGAATGGATAGTCTGGTGGAAGATAAATAATCCAGTGACGGTAAAATCCAAATATATAACTTCAAGAAAGTTAATTGAATTTCCATTTGCACAAGTAAAATCCAAAGAAATCCCGTAATTGGAAGATGGTCCAAAATAATCCAAAGACAGAAATTCATGGAATAATTCGCAAAAATGTGTAGAAGGAAAAAAGGAAAAAATTCCAATAATATTAATAAAAGAAAAATAAGATATGCTTTTCACTCTACTACCGAGGCATAAATATAAATAAAGTCCGGGAAGAAAAATAGGAGGAAAAAAATTAAATGGTGATAGAATTAAATATAAAATAGAAAAACAAATGTTAAAATGACCCAGACAGGAAATGTTAAAGGCGCGAAAAAATATATAGGGCAAAATAATATAAGTCAACTAAAATGTACAGGTCATCACTTAAAAAATGTCAGCAAGAGTTGTCAGAAGACACTAAATAGAAAATAAATAAATTAATAAATAAATAGAAAATAAATAATAAATAAACAATAAATAAATAAATAAAATATAAAATATAAAATATAAAATAAAAAATAAACTATACTGCAAATTCAGGAAAAAGCAAGGAAAAAGTATATATATATATATATATATATATATATATATAGAGAGAGAGAGAGAGAGGGAGAGAAAGAAAGAGAGAGAGAGAGAGAAAGAGAGAGAGAGAAAGAAAGAAAGAGAGGGGGGGAGAGACGATTTTCTCTCGAAAAAAAATAGGAATGCAAACACAGACGCCACATATAAATCCGATATGGTCACACTACTTGCCAATACCTGATGCATGTTTTCCAGTATTTTTCATTCGATTTTATTCATTTTCCTAATATGCTAAATTGTGTCCGGTTATAAGAACTTGTCCAAAATAGTCATACTTTAAGAAGGTAGGTGGCGATTGCATCCTGTTTAAAATATCTACTTTTACGCTCCTATGTGAGACTGGGAATTTTGCTAAATTAATTTCATAATACCAGTCGGATCGTCAGTGTTTATCGTTTCATTTCGTACTTTTAGCATTTACCCATTACGTTTACGATACGTAAATATGTTCCCTTACGCTATCACTATTAAATTCCAGGTAATTTAGTAGGCTGCCGAGACCTATACCGGATTAATAGAATCTCTTTTTTGAACGTTTACTCACATCGCTCAGAAATAAAAACATGGCGTCCTCATAAACACATTCTTTTTTATAAAACAAAAAGATAATACAGTTCACTCATATCATTTAATATTTACATGTATTTACGTACTATACATAGATTTACGTACTCGAACACCAAACAACCATCAAATACGACTATCTAATCAAGTTATTTGACCGCTCCCTTCAACAACTGAGAACAGATCTAATCATTTTAGAATACATTAACAAACGCTTTACGCTGCTCCGAATTGTTCTTCTTCGTCTAATTCATTATATCGCCTCCAACGCCGCCTATTTCCCTTCGCCGCTTGACGCATCTTAAATACATAAATACTTGCGCTTACTTTCTATGCCTTTTAAATTACATACGAATATTGAATACTGTGTACATTGATTACATTTCTTTCAGAGCCGGGTGATGAAACTTAGTCGATACCCTCTACTTTTAGTGATAATAAATTAGTACACAACTACATCGTTTCTTACTTCTTTCGAAATTTTCAGAATCGTTAGTATTTTACTTTAGTATAAACAGATTCGACTGTCAGCACAAATAAAATGACTTTTCTACCTATTTGAACAGGTTGATTTTTATTTATTATTTATTAATTAATTCATTGTACCTTACAGCGTTCTTTTACTTTAAAATACAGTTAGTGCACAGCCTGTTTAGTTATAACGAAAATGAAATATGGTGACATCATTATCGTTGGAGTCGAGCTTCTATATCAAATGAATTCCACAAATCATACAAAAATATAATGTCCAACAAATAGTTTGTTTACTGTTCGATTTTTTAGCGGTTATCGAGGCTCAACTATGGATCTTTTTAGACCATCATATTTCATTTCGTTTTTTAGTGACAGGTTTTAAAATCCTATTTTGGTCGCTTAAATTTTTATTTCATTACTTAATTTAAAAGGAGTGGGAAGAGTTATGTGACATATATACATATATACATATATACCCCAGACATTCAAAATAAGAGAAGAAAAAAGAAAAGAAAGCAGAACAAGGAAAGAAGAAAGAATAAGGGATATCAGTGTGGGAGAAGGGGGTTACTAGGAAATCATTAGAGGAAGCGGTGACAAGGTGAACGAGGTAAGGGGGTCACAGATATAATCTATATATACGATAAGGGTGGAACGATAAAATGGTGGCCAGAGGAAAAACGACATGATTCTATTTCCGTTTGATGAAAACCTGTTTCTTTTTTTTTTCTCAGACCATCTACTAGTTAGCCAGTTGCGTACAAATACCAAAAGTGATATAAGTCGTCTATAATGTATGAAAGTGGCACAATATTTTACGAGCGAGATCGGAGATGCGCCGCTGTACAACTCATGCTCTCTACCGATCCAAGTTATGACAACAGGGCTATTGCTAGCACCCTCAAAATACATATCTGCATGGTTCAATGCTTGAGGGCGTAACTAGGTGAAGAAAACAAAGTTTCCGGCCACGGTTATAATCTTCGAAGTCGGTTTGAAAGTCAACACCAAAGTGTACCCAGGTGTGCTGAAGAGTGTGGTAATCCCCTGGTGCAATCAGATGGCCGCTAGCAGACTCTGTGTGAGATAGCAGAACTCAGAGCTGGCCCATGAGTCCAAGGAGACCCAAGCTAGGCTTCAGAAGGAGTCTTACGTTCCTCTCCCGATCTGAACCCGCCGGACTACTTCGTTTGGTCATACATAGTAAACATCAACTGCATGAGGCGGTGATTGAGGCTTAAGGCGGTTTCATTAAATAGATGTCAGCCATATTACATAATCAAGTTACCTGAACTGATTTTTTTTTCAATAAAAGTTTTAAAATAAGTTGTAGTGATGTTTTCTTTAGGGGGAAACTTTTTATCGTTCCACTACGTGCGTGCGTGCGTGCGTGCATGCGTGCGTGCGTGCGTGCGTGCGTGCGTGCGTGTGTGTGTGTGTGTGCGCGTGTGTGTGTGTGTGTGTGTGTGTTTGTGTGTGTGTGTGTGTGTGTGCGTGTGTGTGTGTGTGTGCGCGCGCGTGCGTGCGTGCGTGTGTGTGTGTGTGTGTGTGTGTGTGTGTGTGTGTGTGTGTGTGTGTGTGATGTATCCCGAGAACTTTTTACTTGCATTTTTCTTTTTCGTTTTTATTTTTATTTATTTATTTATTTATTTATTTATTTTTACAAATATGCCGTTTGTTTGATTTACCAAATTATTTTTAACATGCTTTTGAAATTAAATGGAATTATTACGGTATTGTTTGGTCATTAAATTATTAATTAAATGAAATAGTTATAAAACTTCGAACATATTTTCTTTTGGATAATGTTTTAATTTCTATTCATAAAAGTATTAGCTGTGAATAGCTGGGAAAGCTTTAAACGTTCTGATATATGCGCAATTAATTTGTATGTCAGTTTAAATAACATTGTATTTGAAAGTTTAAATGCCTCGAAATTCACAATTATTTCCATTTTTAATTTATTAACAAAAGATTACAGTGATATTATTTACGAAGAAACCGAAATGCATCCCGAGGGATATAATTTCGTAATTAAATTAATTTAATTGGATTTTAAAATTTTCCTTTTATTTTACGATATTGCACTTTTTTTAATTCAATAAATTATCGAGTAATAGTAAAAAAAAGTCATTTAATTTGCATTTATCAAAGTGACGTTGACGCGAGAAATACACACACATACATGAAGTAGTTTATTAATGTACGGATTTACAGACCTTGGCCTGGTCTATCAGATCAAGTTGACTGAAGATACTGGCTTCCTAGCCTAAAATGAACCAAACATTAATTTTATTGTTTTTTTTTTTTAATTTATTTTTACTTTTCATTTGAAAAAAAAAACTCAATAATATTTTGCAAAAGTCAACAAAACATCATGAATAAATATTTGAAAATAAAAAGAACTTGAAGTATAAAAAACTTTTTTTCGCAAAATAAATGGATTCAGTATTTAATAATCTGGAAAGGGTTGATATGCCATAAAACAAAACAACCAAACAGATCTAGGTATAGTAACTACAGTAAAGTGCCATTCCCAACGTTACACCACTCAGATTCAAACAAAGAACATCGCGATTGAAGCCAAATATCTTAACAATTACATCAGGACAGCTCTCTTTTCAGCTTGCGACATCCGACAGTCTTAAACAGTCACCAATCTAATTACTTATTAACTGCAAAGTTGCTTAATTTCAGTGATGGGACGTATGATTACCGGCGCAAACGGACTACTGGGCGCGCTGTGTTCCAGTCCTGTCGGTTCGATAATACCATTTTCATTATGAATGTTGTTCAACCTCCAAGTGGTCCCGTTTGTGAATAACTAATTCTAAATGAATCGAAGAAATGAATGCGACTTATTTAATTAAGTAGGCCAATAAAATATAAGTTGCTGATTTATGCGAATTACGATTTATTTTATTTTGCTTATCAGTAGAGACCACTTTTTATGAAAATCGCTCCAGACAAGGCGTTAAGCTACTAAAGAAGCTAACAAAAACGAAAAATGATTATCGCAACGGCAGGAGATAGCTCTTGACTTTAGTTTTAAAACAAGGCTATAAAACAGAAGAAAAACAGTCAGTAGGAAAAGAGTTCCATAAGGCTACAGTTCTTGGAAAAAAGATTCTAGAATAGGAAGCTGTATTACAATGAGGTATCAAAATAGCGAATTAATGGAGACTACTAAACCAACAAGTCGAACGAGCTGGAACAAAACAAGCAGAGAATAGATTAGATAATTCTGAAGAATACATGCTATAATCGTAATTATTAAAACAGGCTGAGACTAGCAATATTACGTCTGTGTGAGAGAGATTGCAGAGAAAAAGGAAGGGTGGTACCAATTTTAAATAAGAATTCATCTGTCACTGGCGAACGATAGACTAATTATTCTTTGCACATTTCCATAATGTTTGACAAATCATTTCAAATAAACAATATAAAATTGCAAATAATTCTAATTAGTCTGAAAATGTTTTGTATTCCTTGGTTTATAAGATAAAGTGGTTTATCTGAGATGACGGGCATTAGGGTTAGAGTCTGGTAGAATCCCATATGAATAAGATACGGGTGTACACCACCCTTAACGAAAAAATGCCACCTATGGAATGGTTTATAATATTCACAATTTTTATGCAATTTAGTACAAAGAAACTGACTGATTGTCTACCAAGTTTCTATCGTGAATGTGCAACGGGTTTGCTTTATCACTGTTCGATAATATGAGGGATACTTTGGTAATCGTCCCATATGTAGTAGGTATGATCTTGAATGAGTTTCACACCGACCAAAACTTAATCTCTCAGTTGTTTTATCTGTGAAGTTATCTCAAAGATAAGGTCTATCAAAACAATCTTAAGATTAGTCTTGAACTGTAAGAGGAGGGGTGCATCGCAGCTAAAATTAGGGCAGTACCAATAGAGGAATATCACAGAGTTATTGACAATTCTGTTCGTCGTATAACAATATGCTTATCATTAAACCATGATAAAACTGCTACAAAATTAAAATCACATCGTATTCGTAGCCCAAATACGATCTTAGTATGGCTAATCCACATTGGCTTTTACGAAGAATGGTACACATTCTCCAGTTGATGTTACTTAACGTAAAAACACGAAGCTGGACACTCCACCAGACTAGATGAATCCTTGTCCTGAAATCCAGTAAGACCAAGAGACTACAAGAAAGATAAATTATTATTTAAGTAGTCGATTGGGAGAGGAAAATTATGTTCCCAACTTCTTTACTAACTCAGTGTTTGAGAGGCAGAGAAAGAATATTTGAATATTCCAGATAGAGATCAAGTGTTAACTCCAGGTAGAGATCGCCTTGATTTCTGAGAACTTAGACTGAAGTATAATGAAACAGAATGGAGAAACTGAGACTCACTGGGTAAGTCAGGCATAGACTGGTCTAAATATAGTTGATTGCAAAAGAAAAAAGATCGTGAATATCATTAACAATTACTTGAGTGACATTTTTAGGAGTGGGGACGTTCTGTACGTGATTAACTGAAGCTATTGATGTTGGGTGGATTTTGAATTAAATTTAGCTGGTTTTAGATCGTTAGTGTACTAAGAACGTCATGTGATGTCTTGAGAAATAGAAGTACCGAGACTTCTCCTTCCCTCTCTGGAAATATTTCAGAAGTAAGTTATTGTTAAGAAAATAGAGATGCATTAAGCAAAATAAAATGTAGATAACGTTAAAATGGTCCTCGTCGTCTTCTTGCGAGAAAACTTTCAAGAAATTATCTTAATCCCCAGACCTAAAGATGGACAAGGAAACACAGTCTATTAATGTATTACTAAAGAATACTCGTCCTTCAAGAAGTTCATACTGGGCTAATGTTCTGTATATTCTGTATTTTGTTCACGTTTCATAAAACGGAAGACAATCGATTACCCATCGTTCGAACTGCGATATCTGTTCTGTTTTCCATTGAAACATTTATTCAAATTTTTGTTCCAAGCAAGATTGCCAGTTTTTAAGTAGTTGAGTATCTCCACATTAAAATGCCCTCGTGTCACATCTAACCATCGTAGGGCGGAGATAAATAGGTACAGCTAAGTATATCAACTCGTATATTAACATGTATTTCATATAAGTATATGAGAATAAAATGGCTTCAGGCAAAGAAACAAAGATTAAATAAGCTTCATTAGTGGTACGTCTAATGAGGGATGTTATCGGTTAAATAATCACTCAAAAAATAATAAATGGGCAAAGTAAAACCTTTACCAGGTTTATTTCATAACTGACAGAATAAATGGTAATGTAGAAGCCGTTGGATGCGTAAAAATCCATATATGTGATGCTTAAGGTTAGCTTACCTCCAAAACTGTCATGCGGACATCCTTCTCAAGGACGCTAACTCTCCCTTCTTCGGTTCAAGGGAAAATCACTGTTGTTGTTGTTGTTGTTGCTGTTGCTGTTGTTGTTTTTGTTGTTGTTGTTGTTGTTGTATTTTAAGGTTGTACTTTAAAAAAAATAGCTGTAATTGTTTTGTTTTTTTTCGACTAAGTGACAGCAATGCCGTCTTCTAAGAAATGAAATGCTGGAAAAAGGCCAAACGAAAAATCGACGATCAGGAACGCCACATGTGCATTTTATTTTCCATTGAAAATATCGTCATCTCTACTATCGACTCGGGTTTATTGCTAAGAAATAAATATTGACAGATAGGTTTATTTTCCTCACCATATTGAATACCTCAGGCGTCTCCTATGTTCGAATAGAGTGGTTTTCCTGAAACTGTTAAGAATTCTCACAGGTTAAGCCAAAAGTCATATGTAGTTAAGTTAAAAAGCGTCGGTAAAAGATCATCCTTCACGGTGACATGCAGAGGTGGCGACCGGTGACGTTGGGGATATCCTATCATCCCATAATATTTTTCAGTACTAGGACATATACTTGAATCTTTGAGGCATACAATCAAGATGTTAGACCCGAGCATCACCAGATCTTTCTAGATGTTGATCGTGTATAAAAGCTTGGTCGATCCTTTTCAAAGGCTGAAATGAATAAATAAACTTTATGCAAGCAGTATTTTATCCTTTACATTCGATGTGCAGGCGTAATAGCTGGTATAATTTTATAACTTCCGGTTTGGTCGTGTTAGCGGGCATGTGTTCATTTGCAATTTTAATAACCTACGACTAATAAACTACGCGAGATAAAAATTTAAAATTAGAGCAGAAACATAATATGCAAAGGCTGTCTGGCTATACAAAAAATATCTCTCACCGCGTTTCGGGGACAATAATTCTCCATAATTTCGCCTAGTTTTTATTGGAAAACATTAACTTTTTCTTTCTGTTTTATTTTGTTTTGTTTTGTTTTTTGGTTTTTTTTGGGGGGGGGGAATGTTTCCGAAATTGTTAAGTTTCAGCAAATAAATATATTTATCATATTATGCCTAATTGAACGCAATATTTTGTAAGAATAGCCGTAACGTTTTTTATTTATTTGAATTGATGTTTTATTTTAGTCAGGTAATTTAAACGCAATGTTTAGAAATTTTAGAAGTTTTAAAAGTTAATTAACGGCATTTTACACCTAGACAGGGGCTGACCTTCCAGGACTACCTAATACCAATACCTCAGCTTGACAAATAAAAGGCCACCGAAATGGCCAAATCCTCGTCGTACTAATTGTCCAGAACAAATGTACTGGTATTTAGCAGTCCAGAGTCGCTAAATAACTAAAGCTGTGGAGAGACGGTAAAATTGTTGATTGTTTATTTTTAATTATTATTTATATTATAGTTACCGGGGAATGCCGATGATGCTATTAATGCATTTTTTTTGTCGTAAGCTGGCTTTTTAATCTGCATTTTTCGACCTTGTGTCACATTTTCTACCAATGAGAGGGAGGTAAAATGCTTATGAATTGCGTATCTCTTATACTGCTATGCTTTTATTATCACCTGTTGTAGCCTTGGAGAGGAGAGCACTCAATATTTGTCAGAAATCGGGATTTGAAGGCATTCTCTGGTATGCGCACCTCAGGAGATCAGCAATAAACTAACCCGTTCTCAAGAGGAGACGGCAAAGTTTGGGAAGGTATATATCCTAGGATAAGTCAACAGGGAAAATTTTATTTCAACAATGGACTACCATTAGCTTTGGTGACGATGGGAAAGCCAAGCTGAGCTGATTGGACGCAGAGTGGGGGCGAACCCATCAATTCGGGTATTATTTGAAATCGACAGCTATAAAAGATAAATGTTAAACTCCGAACGCAATTGCTTGCAGTTCCTTTTGTTTCATGCATAGCGTTTTCCGTATTTGATAAAGACATTGATACGTATGAAATTGTTTTGTTTTTGTTTTCTTTGACATCAGTGCAGCTGTCTGCATGTTTGCGTTTAATGCTGATATCTCAGTCGACGAAGCATGTTAGTGCTGACTTTTGGTTGATTTTTGTTTTCAACTTTTCACAAACGTTGCCACGGAAAAGGGTAGATTACTTTTTAACAACTTTCTTTGCGTGTGTGTCTTGTTAGTCAAGTTTGAGATGAATGACAAGTGTGTGGGGAAAGCTAACAAGTCTTGTAGTTTTTTTTTTGTTTTTGTTTTGTTTTGCTTTTTGTTTTTTACCTGTTCCGTAAGTCATTTATCTTATCCCAGTATAAACAAGCATCATTTCAGTATATATCATTCTAAACGTTTTCGTTTTTTTTTTTTTTTTAGTTCAACGCTGTGTCATTCTTTGCAGTTATTTGCATAAGTTTTTACAAAACTTTATCAAGCTCCTTTTCTGCCTTGACGTACTGTTGTATTTCTATACTGCTTCAAAGAATGACGCCAACACTAGCGTATAAAAATATAATGACACACGTTCATTGTCGATGGCGGTGAACGAGTGCGGGTCAATGCGAAAAGGAGGTGCACGAGTTGACGGAGGGGGTTTCTTGAGCACGAGCAATGGATTTTGATTAAATTTGGAATAAGTATTTAAGACATAAAATATATTATATCTTGATTTTAAATTTTCACAAGAAAACAATAAAAGTGGTACGAAACTATTCTACTCGAGAAATGAATTTTATCCTCTTGGGACGGATATTCTTTATATATATACTAGCAAAAGTACCCGTCGTTGACTGGGTTCAAAAATAGCCTACAGAAAATGGACTCTGATTTATGAAAGTATGATAGGTTATGAAAAGGAAGAGTTGTAAATTTGGGTTGAATTTGGACGTATCAAAACCAAAGCAAAATATGATGAAAGTAAAAATAAAATAGATAAACCCCATAATTTATTATACCATACCTGTTCACACTGAAACACTTATCACAATATTTTGTGGATCTATATTAAAACACCTTGTTAAACTTTGTGACATATTTCCATTCTATGGAGGTCAGGTGCGAACGAACACCCCATAATTTTATTATACCATATTTCTTCAAACTGAAACATAATTATCAAAATATACTTATGCAGATAGATATGAAAAGTCTTTATTAAAGTTTGTGCCTATTTTCATACTATGGAGGCCAGGCGCGAACGCAGACCCTACAATTTATTATACCATATCTATTTAAGTTAAAACATACTTATCAAAGTATTCTTATGTACATCTATATCAAAAACACTTGTAAACCCTTTTTTTTTTCATTTTTAATATTTTTATTTCCATACTTTGTGGACCAGGCGCGAACGCAGATGCCACAATTTTAATGAACCACCATTCTGCCAGATCAAATATACCCATTCCTGTGTCTCGATACATCTTCTATCATTATATGCAATCAGTTTTCTTTAAATAATCAACCATATAGGAACCTATTCGTGACCAGACACATACACACACATTCAGCTCTCTCTCTCTCTCTCTCTCTCTCTATATATATATATATATATATATATATATATATATATATATATATATATATATATATATATGGCGTAATGGAAAAAACGTATTTGCAGCTTCTCTTCCAATTTTCGGATTTTGATCATGTCAAATCACACTTCAATTCCTTTTGACGCATTGATTGTTGCTATTTCTTCTGATGAGTTAATAATAAATTCACTGATTGATATAATAATTAAGTGATTGATTTTGCGCTACGAAACAGATACTGTCAAGAATTGTATAAGTCAACTGAATTAAAGGAATAAATTATAAGATGGTCAACATCATGAATTTTGGAATATAACTTTTTGTCATTTATTCTCTACATTGAGCTTCTTAAATAAGGATTGATATATATTATAAGAAAATATATTTCTACAGAAATATATATAAATGTATGTATATATTATTATTATTATTATTATTATTATTATTATTATTATTTATGGCAATACATTCATATCTTGCTACGATGTTCAGACCGTTTCAATCATATTTGATTTCATCAGGCAAGAAAAATTAAAATACAAAAAAATAAAAAGGTTCCAGACCTTTTCAAATTTTGAGGAGAGAAAATATGCAATGACTGGCACGAATTAAAGCTAAAGCTCTTATATTTCTTATGTAAGAACTTTAGCTTTGATTCATGGTATGCCAGTCAACCCATATTTTCTCTCCTCAAAATTTGAAAAGGTCTGGAACCGCTTTTATTTTTGTATTTTAATTTTTCTTACCTAGTGAAATCAAATATGATTGAAACGGTCTGCACATCGTAGCAATATATGACTATATTTACATAAAGAATAATATATATATATATATATATATATATATATAATTTGCTCTCTTTGATTGAGCACTATTAACGACCCTTGTTGAAATTTAGTTATTCTTAATTTTTGAATATTTTCTACCTGAAATATATATAACAAATAAAAATTGCAAGTCAGAATCAATTTTCTGCTCAAATTCCATTTAGACCCCACATTTTAAAACTGATATAATATAACTTCTGTTGCTTCTTGTTTTTCTTCTTTATCCTATGTAATATTTGTTGTTTGTTTGTTTATTTGTTTTCGTTGTTTTTGTTGTTTTTTTTTTTTGTTTTTTGTTTTTTTTTTGTTTTTTGATGGGTCTTTTTTCATTCTGATTCCATTTCTATATATTCCTAAAAAAAAGTTGTATTTATAAGTAATTTCAGCCCCGTTTTGTTTTTGCCAAGTAATTTCAGTACAAGTCATCCATATACATCAGGTTCTTTATTTTTTCCTTTCCAGTTTTTAAATGTATACTCCGCGCTTTATCTTCTGAGCATGCGCATGGATGGCATCATGATTATGAAAAAGAGCAGTCGTAATAGAATGTTTCGCTGAAAAATGTGTATCTGCATTTTTATCTCTGATAGATATTGCCCTCCAGCGGTCAGTTCCAGTGTCCATTTATTATTATTATTATTATTATTATTATTATTATTATTATTATTATTAGCAGCAGCAGCAGTAGCAGCAGCAGTAGCAGCAGCAGCAGCAGCGGGGACACTCAACGTTTCCAGGGATTAAATGGGGATCAATGAATGTTTCATACTCCCATATTTTTATTGTCATCGAAATCGGTGAAATAACCTTTGTTTTTCAATCAAATCGATTAATTGCCAACTCTAGTTTGGGATCCATTGCGGCACACGGGAAGGAAGCTTCACGTGCCTCCCCACAGTGACTTAGTTCACAATATATTGTAATTTACATTGCACTGTTTATTGATTTTATAAAATTATTTTTATACATAACTACTTAAATTAAAGTTTAAAATGCAAAAGTCAACTATCATACTTCCATTGTGCTCTAAACAAAAACATTCATTTCGAACGCGCTCCTGTCATATCAAAGAGCGAACTGTTGATTTTATATGGCTGGCCTTACTGCTTGTGCAGTGATAATGGCTTGAATTTAAGTTTAAAATGAAAACGTCAAGTATCATAGAGCAATATATTAATTTCCAGCGCACCCTGCCATATTAAAAAAATACTACTGTTGATTTTCAATGTCGGGCCTTTCGACCTGTGTGGTAATAAAGCTTATCAAATGCACTTGTGATGTTAGGCTGTGTTAGATGTTAACTTTGGTCAAAATCGTCTCTTCCTTTTTTCAGATTTTTTCGATTATCGATACATATCGAAGACATTCCGATATTATCTAAGAACACTGCCAGGCACATAAAGTACCTTCATGATAACTTCATAAAAATCTTCCCAGCCATTTTCAAGTCCATAGAAAACGAACTTTCACACACACACAAAGTTCCTTTTATGTCATAGTCAAGATTATTATTATTATTATTATTATTATTATTATTATTATTATTATTATTATTATTATTATTATTATTGGCTCACAAGGATCTTTCACACAGGTCATCAAATATCTCTCCTTGGAAAAATTTGTAGTGTTTTCTGGAAGCTGAGTGACAACAAGTATCCCCAGATTTCCAGTACTCTCCGCCTGTTTTGATAACATTTGAAAATAAATTTGCGTTATCGCAACAGCTGCTTGCCATTGATTTCTCGTTGATAGCGGCCATTGGTCTTCACTGTAATTTGAGTGACAATAAGCCTCCCCAAGGTCCCAGTTCTCTTCGCACTTGTCCAGCGGAGATCTGGCTAGTGCTCACTCCTCGGTCTTTCCTTCCTCCTTCACTCTACTTGGCTATTCGGTCTCACACTTTTTTGGGGAGGGGACAGTGATGTAGTAATGGAGAAAGAGGGTGGGGTTATAGAATTTATAGATATGCAGCTTCAATATTCTTGGTTTCATTTAGCGCTTCATGTTTTGCCTCTGCAGCAGTTTGTCTGGCCCGTGCTTGTGACTCGTGTGTGTTAGTTTCCACATTCAAGGGTTTTCCTTAATATTTCAGTTGTTTTCATTATGGTTATTCGTTGTATTTTTCCAGTCATTTCTCTGATTCCAATTTTTCCCATTCTTTCTTCAAAGTTTTTCGGGATTGTTCCTAGTGCTCCTACTACTATAGGTATTATTTTGAATTTCTTTAACTTCCATATCCATTTCAGCTCTCTTGCTTGCTCTGTGTATTTGCTCCGTTTCTCCTTTTCTTTGATAATCACCCTGTGGTCAGCTAAAACAGTAAAGTCTACCATTTGAGGGGACTTTTCTTTCTTGATAAATATTGAGATATCCAGTTTTCTTGCTTGGATGGGTTTATCAGTTTGTATGTCCATGTCCTATCGGACTTTTTGATTTTCGTTTTCAAGTACTGTTGCCGGCTTATGTTTGAACCATTTGTCCGTGCCTCGAGATGCAGTTGTTTGCATAATTCCCAGTGTACTGCCCTTCGCACTTGGTCATGCCTGTTCTTGTATTCATTCTGGGCCAGTTTGCTGCATTCGCTTACTATATGGTTTATTGTTTCGTCTCTCTACAGAGTCTGCATTTACTGTATTCTTGTGCTTTGTCAATCTTTGCTTTGATGTGGTTAGTTCTTATCGAGTTATCTTGTGCAATTATTATTATTTTATTATTATTATTATTATTATTATTATTATTATCATCATCATTATTGCTATTATTATCACTATTATTATTATTTATTATTATGATTATTTTTTTATTATTATTATTGTTATTATTATAATTAGTTTTATTGTTATTATTATCCTTATTATTATTATCCTTATTATTATTATTGTTATTATTATCCTTATTATCATTTTTATTATTATTATTATTATTATTATTATTATTATTATTATCATTATTATTATTATTATCATTATTATTATAATTATCATTATTATTGTTAATATTATTATAATTATTATTATAATTATTATTGTTATTATCATTATTATTATTATTAATATTATAATTACAATTATTATTATAATTATAATTATTATTATTACAATACTTATTTTTATTATAATCATTACAATTATTATTATTAATGTTATTATAATTATTCTTCTTATTATTATTATTATTATTATCATCATTATTATTATTATTATTAAAATTATTATTATTATTATTGAAATAATAATATTATTATTAATAATATGATTATAATATTATTATAATTATTCATATAATTATAATTATTATTATTAATATAATTATTAATATAATTATTATTATAATTATTATTATAATTATTATTATTATAATTATTATTACAATTAGTATTATTATAATTATTGTAATTATTATTATTTTTTATTTTTCTTATTACAACTATTATTATTTATATTAATGTTGTTATAATTATAATTATTATTATTATTATTTATATTATTATTTCAATTATTATTATTATTTTGATTATTATTATAATTATTATTATTTCAATTATTATTATTATTTTGATTATTATTATAATTATTATTATTTCAATTATCATTATTATAATTATTATTATTGTTATTATTATTATAATTATTATTATAATTTCTTATTATAATAATAATTATTATAATTATTATTACCATAATTACTATTATTATAATTAATGTTATAATAATTATTATTACAATTATTATTATTATTATTATTATTATTATTATTATTATTATTATAATGATTATTATAATTATTATAATTATGATTATTATAATTATTATAATTATGATTATTATAATTATTATTATAATTATTATTATTTTTATTATTGTTTTATTATAATTTTTATTATTATAATTGTTATTATTATTATCATTATGATTATAATTATTATTATAATTATTATAATTATTATTATTTAAATTATTATAATTATTATAATGATTATTATAATTATTATTATGATTATTATTATAATTATTATTATTATGATTATTATAATTTTTATAATAATAATTATTATTATTATTATTATTATAATTATGATTATTATGATTATTATAATTATTATTATTATTATTATTATCTTAATTATTATTATTATTATTATTATTATTATTATTATTATTATTTGTACTGGCTAGGAGGCCTCACACGGGTTATTATTTGAGATTTTCACTGGCAACAATTAGTGGTGTTTCCTGGAGTCTAAAGGACAACAAGTCTCCTCAGATTTATTTCTATATTATTTGTTCTACTTCTATTTCTACTCACCTGTGGTATATCGGTGTTTGCTGATTATCTGGGTTTTCATAATTGAGGATTTTCATCAAAGTCGCTTCTGCTTTCATGAATGCCGATTATTTATTCAAATTTCTAGTAGACTTTTTACAAAATTTTCGGAACTATTCCTACTACTCCTATAATTACTGGCAGAACTTTGTGTTCCGTAGTCCTGTTGGCTTCCTGGCGCGTTCTATAGATTTGCTTCACTTTTCTTTCTCATTTATATTCACGAGATGAAATCTTAGACTCGGCAATTTTTTTGTTGTTTACGTTATTAGCGTTATAAAGCACTCAACGTGGCTATTCAGTTTTTAGTTGGCGCGGGTATTCGCTCACTGGTTGCTTTTAATTTACTTTTTCAGAAACAATAAGAAATAAATACAGAATCAGAAAATAAGTAGTTTGTTGAGGTTTTTTTGTTGTTTTTTTTTTTCATCATAAGCGATTTTTTATCCTCATCTTCTTTGGACGCCTGGATATTAAATTATTTACATACTGTTAATATGTATTTAATTGCATCCTGTGTACGCGTGCTTGTGCGCAGAAAGAGAAACGACAGAGTTATTACTTGTGTATGTATGTATGTATGTATGTATGTATGTGTGTGTATGTATGTATGTATGTGTGTGTATGTATGTATGTATGTATGTATGTATGTATGTATGTATGTCTTTGAGGAGAAAGAGAGAGAGACGATATTATTATTATTTGCGTTATTTGTATGCGTGTGAGTTTATGTGAGTCTGGAGAGAGAGAGAGCGAGAAAAAAACTGCTGTTGTTGTCATTACGTTTGTGTGTGTGCACATGCGCACGTGTGTCACGCCAAGTGAATTCCTATTTCTCAGTAAATCGCAAAGGAAATTGGAGATCTGTTCAAACTTGTGGAATCGATTTCGACGTTCACTGGTCTGATCGGTCATTAACTGTTTCTTTATTCTTTCCTTTTTTTTTTTACTTTTATTTTTTGCAAAATAAAAATGGCGAAAAGTTGCAACTCGCTGGGTGACCGAACGGAAGGCAACTTTGAATTGACTACATTGCGGTTGAATCGGCGATTCCCTGTCGAGGCAGACAATGGATAGAGCAGTCATGGCTTCCACGTCAATAGAAGCTGGTGAGTAGAATATCCAAGCGTTCAATTACTCAATCATTTTCTACACGGACATGGATGAGACAAAGCCTTTTTCTTATGATTTCTCGTTCATCTTTTATTTGTTTCTGGGCATCCCTTATTTTCACCATTTCAACGTTTAATAAAACAATTTTTATTTTATGTTTTAAATAAGAGTCTGTATATATATATATATATATATATATATATATATATATATATATATATATATATATATATAATCAAACATATTTCTTAATCTATTAGCACAAGAATTAGTAGAAACTCCTCAACTCAAGAAATTTTTTACCTTTCGAAATATTTTTATAAGGCCACAAAATATAGCGGTTATTAGAATGATCAACTGGATTACATTGAAACTACATCATATAGTAATAAATCTGAAAAGAACGTAAAAGAAAGATCATTTGGTTTACACCTTCTTTCAACTCAATGGTTAAAACCAACCTAGGATTTTTTTTAATCTTTTAAGGCTACATCCCCCTAGCAACAGTCTCCATAATTTTTTAATAAAATATTATTAATTATGAAAAATCATAATCACAAAATTTGAAAAAATACATTTAACCAAAATAAAACTAAAAAGTTAAAACATGCAGTTGCATGAAATGAATTAGAATTATAAACAACTACTGTTGTTTACCAAGCAAATATAAAAACTTTTGAAGACCCTACCATATTATATTCGTAGAGTATGAAATACATTCCAATAAAGATATACAGCCCATAAATGCTCATTCATTAATTCTGATTTAAACGATATTACCACGACTTAATAAAGAATAAACTAACACCAACCGTTTAATATGATGTTTTTTAAAATTTGTCAATCCTTAAACTCACCCTGTTTTTTATACCTTAATTAAAAATCATTTTTTTATTAAATTTATAGACAGAGATAGTCTATTAGATAAAAAAGAGACATCTATTAACTACAGGCACTATAAATCATACCTCCCTCGCCAATTACATATCCCCTAAATTCCACTCTAACATTATTCAGTCTAGTTATAAGCCTTTAATCTACATTTCTCTTATATTCCTTGAAATATTTTAATGTATTCTTCTTTAGTTGATATGTCTTTAGTGCACTACTTATCCCACCTACTTTACATTAAACAGCTTTTACTCTCACCACTTTTATATTAAAACATTTTTACCCTATCCATATCCAATTTATACATATGGCCTTAATTTCATGTTCACAGGGATTTTGTGTTTACGCTTGTACAAATTCGTTTTATTTCTATTGTTGTACTTTCATGTGTTCTACACATACATATGTATTTATATGTAAGTTTATTTTTGTTTTTATCTACTTGTATATGTACGCATTTCTGTCATGTATATTGTAAACTATGGCTTCTTATTTGGATACTTACACTAGTATGCATATCTTATTCTTGGTCCTTCTACATATTCGCTGTAAAATTCAATCTATTTCTGCCTGTTTTAATTGTCACTTAATGATCAATTTTTAAATTTTCCTCACTTTATTTTTAATGGTTTTAGTTCAAATTAAAATTTTTATACGTTTTAATTTTTTAATTCTTTTACCTCAATATTTAATTACTAATCATTAATTTTTTTTGCCATGCATATTTAAGATTACTAGTTATACATTACATATTCATTTTCTTAAGAACTCACATCAGATTGAAAGATAACACGGCCTCATCATCATCATGGGCGTTTCTTGTTCAATGTTAGTTGACTTTGTTGAATCGCTGGCCGAAGAGGTGCCCATTAAAGATTTCACCTTACCTTTGACGATTTTCTTTCTTGGCCGGTACGCATGCGCGCTACTTGGGAAATAAATGTATATCCAAAGTCAGGCGTTGATCCTTGAAAAACTAAATTACGACCTTACTTGAATTGATATCTTTTAAACGTACAAAGGATTCAAATATGGAAGAAATATGGAATAACATTCGGCAACACGCACAAAGTTCAAAACATAGTCAAAGTTGCTGCTAAAAATCTAAATATAGAAACAAGAGTCACGCCTGTATGGGAACAGATACTACAGAAGAAAGAACTCTTTAAACTAAAAACGATAAGATACTGGGGCTTTCAGTGCAGTATCAACATCTATTCAGAATTGTATGCCTACTATCATATAGATCCGAACGAATTCGGATGACAAACATTCGAGATCTGACACAAGATCCTACTGAAAAAAATGCCCTATACGTAACAGGCGTTTCCAACAGCGGAATGTTTTATATATATATATATATATATATATATATATATATATATATATATATATATATATATATATATACTAGCAAAAATACTCATCGTTGACTGGGTTCAAAAACAGCCTACAGAAAATGGACTCTGATTTATGAAAGTATGATAGGTTATGAAAAGGAAGGATTTTAAAGAGATAGCTTCGAATTTGGGGGTATCAAAACCAAAGCAAAATATGATAAAAGTAAAAATAAAATAGATAAACCCCATAATGTATTATACCATACGTGTTCACACTGAAACACTTATCACAATATTCTGTGGATCTATATTAAAAAACCTTGTTAAACTTTGTGACATATTTCCATTCTTTGGAGGTCAGGCACGAACGAACACCCCATAATTTTATTGTACCATATTTCTTCAAACTGGAACATGATTATCAAAGTATACTTACGCAAATAGATATGAAAAGTCTTTATTAAAGTTTGTGCTTATTTCCATTCTATGGAGGCCAGGCGCGAACGCACACTCCACAAGTTTATTATACAATCCCTATTTAAGTTAAAACATAAAATATTCTTATGTACATCGAGATCAAAAACACTTGTAAACGTTTTGTTTTTGTTTTTTTAATTTTTAAATTGTTTATTTCCATACTTTGTGGACCAGCCGCGAACGCAGACCCCACAACTTCAATGAACCACCGTTCTGCTAGATCAAACATACTCATTCCTGTGTCTCGATACATCTTCTATCATTATATGTAATCAGTTTTTTTTAAATACTTAACCATATAGGAGCCTATTCGTGATCAGACACACATACACACACAGACATTCAGCTTTATATATATATATATATATATATATATATATATATATATATATATATATATATATATATAAAGATCTATAATATTAAATGAAAGATGAGGAATAAAAGTTATATATAATTTTATTATATTATCAGAACTATAAGGAAAGGTTAAAGGGGAAATTTAAGAAAAATCTCTTTAGGCTATGGCATTTCGAAGTTAAATGCTTCTCATTAGAAGAGGGGAACGGGTATAATTATTAAATGCAAATAAAAAAATGCAAATGAAAAAATGCAAATGAAACGAGAATGAAGGAATCGGATAATATGGTAACTAGTAATTAAAAGTAGGTACAACATATTAGGGTAAAGCGGAAGGGCAGTATATATGTAGCTAATATTAAGATCTATAAGAAACAGGTTAACAAACTGCGGTAGAACGTGCCAAGCCACCGAAACATTCACATTTGGCACTTGATTGAAGTTTGTTGACGTTGCTATTTGTGCACATTTCTGATCAGTCAATGGAACTTTTGCGGGTGTAGTATCGATTCACAGTATATTTCCAGTTCTTTCATGTACGTTAATTCGAAAGTGAAGTAGAGGGTACGGATTGTTTGGTTGTAGTATAGGTGGAACGTGTATCAATATTATTTCTCGTGCGTCCTCATTTGTGTATAGCACCTTCAGTTATTCACAGTTACCAATCCTGATGTTTGTTTGTATCTGTTCATTAGTTGTTTTTTACCCATCGCGTTAGTCCGTCTTGCTCTTTGATTATCAAACACGATATCGGAGACCTCCGTTAGTACGAGGTTTTCCTGTTATATATTCACTACGGCCTGTTTCTTAAAATGCGCTTTACAATCTATATAATTGTTAATACCTACTTTTGTCACTGGACCAAGGTATATGCACACTGACAGCGGGTAAAACATAGCACAGTTGATCTATAAAATACATTTTTTTATTATTTCACACCAACAAATCAGCTTATGCTTATAGGCTATTGCTGGTGCTTTGACATTTCTGAAGGTGCAAGAGGTGGGTGCGTGGTGGGGTCGGATATTGGCGGTGAAGAAATCTTACAGCCTTGCTTCTCTCTGACCGACTGCCCGGTATATTGTTTTAATCCCTTGACCGATATCCTCCCACATACTTCTGAATCAAATCATGCATTTCAATAGACAATGGTGGAATGTCCAGCATTTCTTACATGGAATTCATCTGCGTGTGAGTAACCCATCAGATATTTCTCTTCACGGGGTCGCCTGCCAATATCTAACATTCCATATATTCTGTTCGCATACGTTTTCTTGGCTGGTTTTTCTAGAGATATTTTCGCAGTCGTTTATTGTCGTACCGTAAATTCCTACTGTGCTGATCTCTATCCCGCTATCCCAGGCACTAGCATTTCCTCCTTGTATGTTGTCAATTAGTAGATCTTGACTACTTAACATGGAACCCTGAATTACCTTGCGTTATTATATTAAAGAATTCTTAAGTAATGACTGGATTTTCCAAATGTGTGTGAACATTTCCCTTTCTTGCAGCTGCTTTTTGTTTAAAATTTCTCCCCCGTCGTGTAGTCCTCATCATCATCATCACGTAATCCATAGCTGAAGATGAATGGTCAGGGCGTCGGTGCTTTATCCTACGGTCAGTCGTATATTAAGATCATTTTTACCTTTGTGTTTAGGTTGTCAACCGTGATGTTTCCAGAGTCTGGTAGTTGGTTTATTAAGTGTATGGTAACTCTGTAACTATTTTTATTTCGGTAGTGTTACATGGAAAGGCTGCCCCCTTTCCATGTAAATAAGAAGAGTATTAGATAGGTGAAAATGAGATTAGGATAAGCCGAGACTCGAATCTTGTAAGCAAGATTAAGAATATGAATGTTAGAATTTAGTCTATTGCTAAATTCTATTAGAATAGTTAGATATTGTTTATGTCGTAAAAAGAATTGATTGTTCGTTCTTTTAGAAAACTGAATATTAAAATGTCAGCTAAAGAATGAACAATGCAAATTAAAAATATATTGTTAAAAAAATAGGTTAGAATTATATGTTGAGAATTCTTTTGTTGTTAAAAGTGTGTTTAGAAAAACATGCATAGCCACGTGAATTGGTCACGTTTGAGAAACACACTTCTGACGTCATAGACGAAGGGGGATTCTCAATATAGGAGCTATACAAACGTTTGTTTTTTGTTTTGTTTAGTTTTCTACTAAAAGCATTCGCCAAGTTTAACTGTTAGTCAAATGAATTCCTTCATTGAAAATAAAATCTTGCGAAAAATGTATACTTTATATTACTGTAAAATTCTAGCGTATTAGTTATATACTAGCGGGACCTGTAGAAATTCCACAGGGGACTGATTCATATGTAATATATTGATGTTGGCATCCCATAGATATTCAGCGAAAATGGAGACGTTCTGATATTGTAGCTATTTTGTTAAAACTGCTAAAGTATTTATCCTAGCTAACAGGGATGCTCGGCGTAGCCAGGTCGTAAAATACGCTTAAATATATTTTAATTCTTGCAGATGTCGTATATATTGTTACAGAGTTAATGTTCTATCGATTTTTATATAATATAAAGTTGCAATTTCAAAAGTTCAAATTCCTTCAGCTATAATCGAAACTGAAACCAAAACTTATGAAGAATTCTTGATAAAATTATTTATAAAAAAATATAGATTACTAAGGTGCCATCTGCTAAAATTGAAACCGAAACCAAGACTTATGAAAAATTCTTGATAAAATTATTTTAAAAAAAAATAGATTATTTGAGTGCAATTAGATATAATCGAAACCGAAACCAAAACTTATGAGAAATTCTTAGTAAAATTATTTATAAAAAATTAAATTGCTTGAGTGCCATCAGCTATAATCGAAACCGAAACAAAAACTTATAAAGAAGTCTTGGTAAAATTATTTATTACAAAAAATGAAAGTACATAACAATTAAACGACCCGATATAAGCGTGACACAGAAAATAACACACATGCTATCGTATTGATTTATAGATACCGGCATTAATTGTCACTTCCTACGCCGATGATTGCGTAAGCATGAAACACTAGTGTCTGTAAGAATAAAAGAATAATTATATATATATATATATATATATATATATATATATATATATATATATATATATATATATATATAAAGGTGTTTTAAATGTTTCCAGACATTTATGTACAGGCATTTAAAATTGTCGTAGATTCTTGAAATTCAGTATGTTATTGCTATCGAGCTTATGAAATGACTGACAACTTTTATGATTTCAGGTTCAAATGAACTGCTGCAGCAAAAATTTGAATACACCCTAATAAAGCCTGATTGTCGTAGATGGTAAATTTCAAAAATGCAATCTGAACGAGAGGACACATTAGATAAAATTCTGTTTTCAACTTGAAAAAATGCCACAGATACCTATGAAATAATTCAGATAGGTTTTGGTTTATCTTGCATGAATCGATCATCAGTTTTTGAGTGGCATAAGAGATTCCAGAAAGGCAGAGAGTCGGTAAGAAATGATGATAAGTGATAAGTGTGGGAGAAGTAAGGAGGTTAGAACACCAGAGTTGATTGGCCAAATAAAGAATTTCATGGATAAGAATCGTCATGCGAAACAATAAGTGCACACTGTGATGTCAGTGTGGGAACTGTACACAGAATTATTTGCGAGGAACTGAAGATGAGGAGGAAGAGAGAGATAGTCGAGCTGATCAATTCAGATCCCGCATCTTTTGATGCTCTGATGACCTGCGATAAACGCTGGGTCTATTGCTATGATCTAGATACCAAGAGACAGAGTTTCCAGTAGAAGCATGCTGGTTCTCCCAGACCCAGAAATTTATGATGATCCTTCTTTTTTTCTTTTTTTTTTCTTTTTTTTTTTTTTTTTGACACTAGGTTCCCACTGGACAGACAATCAACAAAGGTTTTAAGAGAGTTCAGGAAAAGATTCCGTCGAAAGAGGCCGGCGCTCTTTCAATCGGGTCAGTGACATTTCTACTGGGACAATGCAGACTCACAACTCCATCCTTATCACGGACTATTTGACCAAGATGGGCATCAAGACAGTTTTTCACCCTCCCTATAGTTCATTAAGAAAGTGAGAATGATCCGATCAGTAGAGATGATCATTGATGATTAGTCTATTAGTAAAAATTAATGAAGTTTTTCCCAAATCAAATTATATCGTACCGTCGACTAAAACAGTAGAATTTTGAATGGCTATATTTCTGAAATTGATATTCGTTTTATTGGATGGGGAATATTTAGTTGACAATTATTTTTACGGTAGAAGAATAATTATTGTTTTAAAAATAATGACTACTTTTCAAATCAATAAAAATAGAAGAGGCATATTCGTTTTATTTATTTATTTAAAGAATATTTCGCTGACAAATTCAACCATTAGCTAGAAGTGGTTTAATTTCAAGTCTTCTTATTTATCTTTCGAGTTAATTCAAACGGTAGGGAATGCGACTGGAGCGCTAGATGTTTTGATTTCGATTCTAGCTGATGGTACCGAAGTCAAATTTTTTTTTTAACTTTTGAAATCGGTACTATATATATAATATCAATAAAGTATGTGCTCTATATTAATAAATACGAAATATGCATTAATTAAAATATACTTAAGCGTATGTTACGACTGGCAACTCACGCTCCTAGTAGTTCAAAATATGACTCTTTATTACTAATAATAAAAAGTCATGTATGCACATATGAAGCCAGAAATTTTTTTTATAACTAAAAATTAATGTTTCTGAATTTCTGAGATGGGAATTTATAATTCGGATTATTTACAAGGACTTGCGACTTAATAGATAAAGTACTAAGCAAACTTTAGTTATAAGCGATTTTCTTCTGGAAGCGGAGAGTTCAATCAGTGTAGGCGATACTAAGAATATACTTGCAAATTACTTAAGACTTTACCCAGTCATCATCTCTGACGGAACGAGAGCATGCTCCTTCAGTGGATTAAATAAAGGATTCCGTTAGAAATTATGTGGAGATTCCAAAGTTCAATGAAATGATTCTTGAGCTTGATAAGATACACGTGAAGAAGGTTGGAGATTACATCGGCCAAAACGTTGTGAGAATAACACTCAATATGAGAATAGTAGCCCGAATCATCCAAATGATATAAATCCATATTAAATAAATGTATCGTTATCACGTTCTATTGGGTACTATTATATAAGCACAGTAAGAATCATAGGATCGTTTATCGAATTCTTTTGCGCAAGTCTGCTCACGTGTACACACACACTCACTCACTCACTCACTCATACATACATACACACATTCACACATGTACACTTATATATGAACAACAGATAAATCTCTATCACAATAAAAAAAAAACAGATAAATCACTTACGATGCATGTGTTTCAGCTGCTCCATCCATAGAAAGACACTAGTTAGGTGAAACTTAGCGATCGCACACAGCTGTCCTCCTTAGACAGCACAATCACACTTGACAATTTAACTCGAAAATAACCAAACCAGATTCGGAACTATCATTATGAATGTTCATCTGTCGGAATTATCAGGAGCTTCTGATCATCGTAGAACGATGACAAATGACACGTACTGACTTTATCAAGCAAGGGTTGCGCAATTTTTAACCACTTCTCTCCTGAGTCGGCACTGATTGATTCCAGTGTCTGGACACTGGAAACAATCCGAGCTATCATTATGATTTCCAAAAGTAGAAAAGTAATTCAATAAATATATATCATATAAATTATATACATTATATAGACCAGAGCTAACAGAGTTTATGCCATTGTTGAGCTGGAATGTTCCCTGTTGATTAAAGTATTCTCTGGACATGTGCACTTCTAAGAGGTCCATCGGTCGAGGCTTTGCTTTTCCCATTGAGAATGGATTAGTTTACTTAGGCACGCTTATCGGGGAATGTCGATGAAGCTGGCTAGGCATTTCTTTTTTAAGCTAGAGTGCTATTTCTCTTGTGCGCTGGCTTCTCAAATCTCACTTTCCGACCCTTGTGTCACATTATCCCGTTATGGAAGCGATATAAATAAAATTAAATATATATATATATATATATATATATATATATATATATATGTATTGAAGTACATTTCAATGCTTGAAAATGCTTCTATCAGGACTGAAGGTCCACGTCTGTGTGGAAGAAATTGGATTTGGGGATGGATGGCAAAAGAAGTGTTCAAGGATGGAACCCAGTATGATTAAAGGAACTTTCTGATTCAGTTTTCAGTACATGGGATAAAATTCCTTCGCAACTGATAAAAAAAAAAATTAGTCGCAAGCATGCTGAAGAGAATTTTTGAAGTAATTCGTAATAATGGAGGCTATAATAAATACTGAGACTCTTTTTAGTAATTTATAATTGCTTTTGTTAGATAAATTATCAGTGGTCTTATCATTTTGACCATGTCAAATGTTTGTTTTTTAAAAAATAATTATTAGATGAGGGTTAAGGTTTCGAATGAAGCAGATTCCATTTTTTTTTCCATCATATTTTCCCTTTTGGCAATGGTTTCGACCATTTGTGTGATTAAAAATTCGATAATATGCGTAAAAGCTTACTTTCTTAAGTGGTCTTATGATTTTGACCAGGACTATATATATATATATATATATATATATATATATATATATATATATATATAGTCTCACCACGACTATATATATATATATATATATATATATATATATATATACAAACAAAGTTTCATTTCATTCGGACAAAACACTAAGAAACGGGGCCTAATTAGAGTTGGGGTCGTTTTTTTTAGTCACCCTATATATATACATATATATATATGCATACATATATATGCATATATATGCATATATATATGCATACATATATATGCATATATATATATATATGCATACATATATATGTATATATATACATATATATGCATATATATATACACATATATGCATATATATGCATATATATATATATATATAGCAACCCATTCAGTTTATTTTAAAGATACCCCCTCCCTAAATCATGTTACCCTCCTATCCCTTAATGTTACCATTATCACACATCACTTCTGCTTTTTCTTGCATTTAATTGTATATTTCCAGATATGCTGCACATATTGAATCCACATCACGGCAAAACCCTAAAGCTCCTAATCCATATTCCAGGCCGCATATATCCATTATGTAATTACTCCAATTTGGCTTATACCACCATCATCGTAATAGCTATCAATCCTCTCTTCCCTTCAACTCTATACTATTACCTTCTATAAAAGATTTCCTTATACCCTGTTCTCATGTGCCAATCGCTTGACGTCACATTTCTAACTTGTTACTTAGCGCACTCTCTACTCTTCTCACGAGAAGTATAAGGCTTCAAAATACCTAGGTATAAAAAGAATTTATATCCACCACTATTCATTTATTTCCCTTATTTAATTAATAATTTAATCTATATCCACTAGTATATGCTTTTGGATTGCCAATTTTTCTTTCGGCATGTTGAACCTTTCTGTTTTTTTAATTTAATTATAAGTCTCAGTTTAAAGAATTTTCTAATTTTACTTGGATCCCCTCATTATATATATATATATATATATATATATATATATATATATATATATATATATATATATAATATTGAACTGATAGAAAGGAGTAAAATTTATAATTATCATATATATATATATATATATATATATATATATAATAGGCATATATAAAACATTATGAATATATATATATATATATATATATATATTCATATATATACATATGATAATTAGTTACAGACACATATTTCACCGTCACTACAGATTATTTGCTTGAATGACAACATTCTAACCACCAACATCCGAATCTATAATCGGTGCGTTAACTGTTAATTATTATGCTAAGAACTTATCAAGAATTAAGTGCAAATTTATCACTTATCAAAATATATAATATTTTTGTTGTTATTTTTCGCAATAATTTTATTACTATTATTAATTAGCTGCCCTGGATAATGGAGAGTTGGAGAGTTAAGTATATATATATATATATATATATATATATATATATATATATATATATATATATATATATATATATATATGAAATTTATTTATACAAACATTGATGGCTACATATGTGCATCCATGTTTCTGTAACCACCCGCGTTGGTGGATTACGTCTTCAGGCCAAGAATTATCGTCGAGAACTGATATTTCAAACAAAAACATTTTCTTATTTCATTTACAAAGTTAGAATGTAACATGGGTGGGGGTTATGAGCGGGGAGAGGACAAGTGAGGTCTTTGAAGATAATAAACATCTTTTTTATTTCCCTTTTTTTTATATTCCCTTTTTAAGTTTATCTATCCCATCTTTTGGTTTGTATGGCATAAGGTACTTGAGAATTTAGTATTTTTGTCTTGTGATCCGTAAATAAAAACATTTCTTATGAGCATTGAGTACTGACCGGTGCCGTTCAATCCACACACACACACACACACACACACACACACACACACACACACACACACACACACACACACACACTAGAAGCAAACATACGCTTATATCTATACTAAGGAGCGGATATGCACTGTTCGTTGTATTTTACTCGCACACACGCACTGAAAACAGGCCATAACTGCACTGAAAACAGGCCATAACTATATCGACCCAAGAATAAAATTAAAATTAAAATAAATTAAATAAATAAATAAAACAAAATAAAAATAAAACAAAACAAAATAAAAAACAAGCAAACAAACCAAAAATAAAAATAAACATAAAACCCCGAAAAATATCAAACTCCTCACGCATACATATATATAAATACACGTATATACACCCACACCTTGACACACCCGCGCATATATACACATGCACACACAATATACACATACATAGACATATAATGCTCACATACAGTTATAACATGTTTACATCTATACCTACATACGCAGTTATATCAGTGCACGGACCCTCAAACACAGACATCCATGTACACACCTGGATATCATACATCATGACTGTTATTATATCAAAACTAATATTAATCCCACTAACAATCCTAATAATAATTCTTATAATATTGATAATACTAATGACACCGCCAATATCAATAATAATAACAATAATAAGACTGTCGATTGGGAACCCCAAAACCCGTGAACCCTAACCGGACAGATGTCCCAACAAAACACAGATATATATATATATATATATATATATATATATATATATATATATATATATAAACACACACATATACACACACATACACATATACATACACACATACATATACACACACACACGCACACGCACACCAAACACATACACACACAGTCAGACCATCCGCAGGCGCAGACACACATCTCCATCCACAGGTGCCCCCAAATCTCCACAGACGTATACAAGACACATATACATATAGACACCAACATAGACTCATGCATATACTCACATACATACACACGCATGGACACACAGATACCCGCTCACTCACAACGCATAAAAACACAGCAATACATGCACAAATGCAAAAACCTTTTTAATAATAATAATAATGATAATAAGGTGCCCTTTTACTTCAGTAGTGTGGTAACCCCTTTATATATGAAACAGCGTACCACTCCAATCCTCCCGGGCGTATATATACATACACAACATACATGCATATATACCCAGACACCCATACATTCTTGTAATATACATTATTACAATCATCGTATACGAGACAGCCTTTTTTAATAGTTCAGATATATATATACATATATATATATATATACATACATATATATATACATATACATTTATATACATACACACATATACACACACATGCATACAGATACATACATAAATACACTTATACATACATATTTACACAAAATACAGACATATATATATGTACACTGCCACCAAATGATACATCTAGAATAGAAATAGAAATGAACTCATTCACTACATAATTCTCTTTTCTATCAAACCCCACACGCAAAGTTATATTACCCGCCCCCACCCGCTTGTTACTTTTTCCTAAGTTGTATGTTTTTTTACTACGTAAAAATTTATACTACGTCAAAATTTATAGTGAATTCAGCTTGAAGTCCATAGGTCTACTTGTCTGTGCTATTTAATATATATATATATATATATATATATATATATATATATATATATATATATATTGTGCACAGAAAGTTGTTAGTTGAGACAGGTCATTGGTACCGTCGGTTTCAAGCCCGATAATAAGGCCCGTTTAAGGTATCCTTATCAAGCTCTCTTCAGCCAATATTCGTCTTTATTTGGATTTTTTTCCTTTTAATTGAGCACTCTGCTGGAATTCTTTTTCCAAAAAAAACTAATCATATATATATATATATATTAAATAGGACAGACAAATCTTGCTTGTTTTTCTTGTAATCTTCCCTTTTTCTTTGTCTCATATTGCGAGGTCCGCCTCCAAATCTTTGAGGCATTGTTAATCCACATTAATAAACCAACGATTAACCAGACTCAAAATGAAGCGGAGGGCACGCTTAGATGCTTTTGAGTATTTTAGTGATTTTAAGCGATTTTGATCGTCTTTTAATCATCTTTTAATCGTCTTTTCATTACATCTCGCTATTTTCATTTTTCAATTTCATTTTTTATTTTTTTATTTTTTACTACTCGCCTGAGGATGACCAATGGAGGTCGAAAACGTTCTCGGTTATGGGAAATTTCTTTTTTCACTTGAAAAAAAAAACGTTCCGAAAATGGGCAGAGAAAGAGAAAAGGAGAATTACAAGAAAACAAGCAAGAGTTGTCTGTGCTATTTAATAAAACGTGCATAAAAGAAAAAATGATGCCTAAATATACTAATATATATGTGTGTGTGTGTGTGTGTGTGTGTGTGTGTGTGTGTGTGTGTGTGTGTGTGTGTGTGTGTGTGTGTGTGTGTGTGCTTGTTTGCCTGTCTGCATTTTTTTAACTGTATCTCCCTAGAGACACAAGATCGCAAAGTTGCAAATGATTGCATTTATTGTGGGTCATATATATATATATATATATATATATATATATATATATATATATATATAAGCTGGTTAGAATAGTTTCAAGGGGTCAAAATTGAAAAAAAGGGAACTTAGCAGGCGTAAGTCGACTTACGTTTGTACGCGTATCCAAATATACATTTATGCGTTAACGTTTTCTCATTTGGAACTATTTCTTATCCGTCAGACAATAGCTCAAACGGTAACGACTAAAGCTGGAATGCTAAATGTTTTTGTTTCGATTTTAGCTGATGGCACTAAATTTTTATTTATTTATGCTTTAACTATTGAAATCATTACACTATAATATTATTACTCTTAAACTATTAGTCACATACACTGAAAATAATAGGAAATGGTAATCATACACCAAGGATGGTTAATAATAAGTAAAAAAAAATTTGTATGCGTGAATAAATAGACATATATCAGCAAGTTGAAATGCAAAATGTTCTTATTTCCATTTCTTTCTGCGCATGCTCAAATTCAATACATTTCTTCAAGTCGTTTAATATTAGATTTTTCTTACCTAACTCAACATAGCTACATTGGTAGGGAACGGGGTTGGAGCGTTAAACGTTTTGGTTTCGATTCTAACTGATGGCATCGAAGTCAGTTTTGTAAACTTTTGAAATCACTACGATTTATTAGGTACAATATAATATTCAAAAGAGAACTGGCTTTGTAATAATAAATACAAAATTTGCATAAATTAAAATATATTAAAGCATATTTTACGATTGATCCTCCACCCCCTTCGCCGATACTTTACAATAAATACATGTAAAATAAAGGTGACAATTGTTTTATTGATTTGAAGAATATTTTTCTTATATTTATTTTAACGGTAGGAATACACAAACGTTTTATTGTTTTTAAACGAATTAAATTGCAATAATTCTGAATAAAGAAGAGACATATTTTCTTTATCTCCCTATATAATTATTTTTCTAATCATGTCACATACAGCGTTAGTTCAATTCCTTACTGTCACCAACTTGTCATCTCTATATACAGTGTAATCCGGGTATAAGAGACCCAAATATAAGTAAAACGGATATAAGAGAGATTTTCTCTGGGCCTCAAATTGTAGCTTGTGTTAATGTGCAGTGTAACTCGGATATAAGAAACCCGTATATAAGTGTAATCTGGATATAAGAGAGTTGGAAGGACCAAATGAAGTATCTTATATCCGGGTTACACTGTAATTATATTTACTTGTCTCAATTTCATCATTTATCGTGATATTGCGTAGTATATACAGTCAAGGTCTTTGCAGTATCCCACATCTAAAGGTCAACTTTGCCTATTCTTCGTCCAGACTCGAGGTACAGTGCTCAACAGGCGGGAAGTTCTAGGAAAGAAACTTTACTCATAGAATTTGCGTTTAGATTTAGAAAGAGAGAGAGAGAGAAGGGGAGAATTGTTGGCGGTGGTTGTAGTTAAATGAGTGCTTGTTGTAAATGTTTTGCAGTGAAGACCATAAGTGAAATCTCAGCCGAGCACTTATGAAAATAACGGTAGAAAAGAGAGACTAGCCAAATATCTTCTAGGTTTTAAAGAGAATAAAAAGGACATCGCCTACTAGGCTTTGAAGCCGGTTTTGAATCCTGTCAAGACAGGAAAGGATGCTCTGAACAGCTCTCCCTTTTCAGGTATAGCAACAGTACTCCATCTTAGAACGTATTTGACTCTTATATAGGAAAGGGATTGCGTCTGGAATGAGATACTGTTACATGATAAGGGCTGTCCCCTTTTCATGTAAGTATAAAAAAGAGATATTTAGTTAAAATGAAAATGAAATAGAATAAACGAAATTCGAACCTCGTAATTTAGGTTTAGAAATAGATTACGATAGAGAATTAGCAAATAGAATGTAAAACAAACCATTGTTAAGCTTAGAGATAAAATAGTTTTAAGAAAAGAATGTGCATTGTCAATTCTGTTATGAAAATTCAATTGAAAGAACGCAACTACAAGATAATTTAATAAACATGTTTTTAACATATTGGAAATATAGGTTACTGGGAATATAGGTTAAAATTCCTTTTGTAAACAAAGGAAAAAGTTTTGGACACGCATTTCCAGAACACGTGAAAGAAGACACATGTTTTAACATGTGTATTACGTCTTGAAAAATGGGAAGTTCTCCATATAGTTAGAAACTTTAGAGTTAAGCGAAGAGAAACTTTAGAGAAACTGGAAGAGAGTTTGAGGACGACAGACGAGAGTCTGCAGTTGGGATTCGAACGTCTAGAAGCGAGACGGTCACTTTTGAAACTTAGTATGTAAAGCTTTGAATTCTTGACTCAGAAAACCACGACCGGTCGGGAGAGAAATAAACCCATCATGTGTTTTTATAAACGTCGTCTTTGTGTTGTAATTCTACATAAAGGTAAAGTGTAAATTGTTATATATGTTTTATGCATATCATGTGGTTTAAAATGTCTTTACATACACATCTTACATACACAATATGAACACTAAGACTGTCTCAACACTATCTCCTCATTCAAAGAGCTTCTATACTTCTAAGTATGAACTTTTATATATATATGAATCTCTTTATAACACGAACAATCTCTCTTACAACAACATCTCTCTCTAAGACTCTCACTATTAATAATAATAATAATAATAATAATAATAATAATAATAATAATAATAATAATAATAATAAGACTATTATATAGCAAACACGATTGGTGCCGTGACCAGGATATATCTGCTGGATCTTGGAAGCTCTGGCGAGAGAACAGAAAAATCACAAAAAATCGGGCAATTAGATAGAATTTAGTGCGCAATTAAGGTGTTGTGGCGCAAAAGGTGTTAGTTACTTAGGTGTGATATTTCTAAATCCTCGTCGAAGTTTCAAGAATCCAAGCAAGGAAATCCGAGTGAATCCGTATGAGAGAAAAAAAAGGTATATCTTGATAGTTAAAGCCAACCAAGAAGATTGGTTATGAGCTTTGGTATGTCCCGTATAAGATAGTTATAGAAAAAAACAAAGCCATACTTGATAAGACTAACCATGCAGAAAGAGACGATCAGGACACTTTTGGGACGAAGGGAGTCGTCCATTTCGAGGGAGGTGGAAACCTCTAGTCTGCGGCATAAGGGAGGCTGGAAAGTAGCTGATGTGAATCATAGGTAAAGACCCTACACCTAAAAAGTAAATGCCAAGAAGATCAGAAAGGTTCTGATCTTATAAAAATATAATAATTGTGAAATCGGCCGAGGAGGGCTGACTGAAAGAGATTTTTTTTAGTCTGATCTTTCCTAGCCGGGTGGTTGTGTGAATGTAAAAAAAAATGTACTAAATTTAAAAATGCACACATTTTTTGTGAAATATGGAAGGGAGGGATGTTACATGATAAGGGCTGTCCCCTTTTCATGTAAGTATAAAAATAGAGAGATTTAGTTAAAATGAAAATGAAATAGAATAGACGAAATTCGAACCTCGTAATTTAGGTTTAGAAATAGATTACGATAGAGAATTAGCAAATGGAATGTAAAACAAACCATTGTTAAGCTTAGAGATAAAATAGTTTTAAGAAAAGAATGTGCATTGTCTGTTATAAAAATTCAATTGAAAGAATGCAACTACAAGATAATTTAATAAACATGTTTTTAACATATTGGAAATATAGGTTACTGGGAATATAGGTTAAAATTCCTTTTGTAAACAAAGGAAAAAGTTTTGGACACGCATTTCCAGAACACGTGAAAGAAGACACATGTTTTAACATGTGTATTACGTCTTGAAAAATGGGAAGTTCTCCATATAGTTAGAAACTTTAGAGTTAAGCGAAGAGAAACTTTAGAGAAACTGGAAGAGAGTTTGAGGACGACAGACGAGAGTCTGCAGTTGGGATTCGAACGTCTAGAAGAGAGACGGTCACTTTTGAAACTTAGTATGTAAAGCTTTGAATTCTTGACTCAGAAAACCACGACCGGTCGGGAGAGAAATAAACCCATCATGTGTTTTTATAAACGTCGTCTTTGTGTTGTAATTCTACCAAAAGGTAAAGTGAAAATTGTTATATATGTTTTATGCATATCATGTGGTTTAAAATGTCTTTACATACACATCTTACATACACAATATGAACACTAAGACTGTCTCAACACTATCTCCTCATTCAAAAAGCTTCTACACTTCTAAGTATGAACTTTTTATATATATATATATGAATCTCTTTATAACACGAACAATCTCTCTTACAACAACATCTCTCTCTAAGACTCTCACTACTAATAACAATAAGAACAATAAGAACAATAATAATAATAATAATAATAATAATAATAATAATAATAATAATAAGACTATTATATAACAATACCTCCTGAAGCGGTAGAATGATGCAAACATGGTTCCAGCCATCTTGGCAACAGATTTGATGTAAGTCTTTCATTTTAGGTCAAGTGTAAAGGTAAGTCCCAAAAGCTTGTTAAAGTGGGGTGCTTCCTCGATTAGGAGTGAAGTGAGGATCAGATCAGAGCGTTGGTGAAAAGAGAGAAGCTTGGTTTTGGATCTGACAATGACAATTATTTAACGAAAAAATATCTGAAAATGTCATTTTTTTTAATGCATATAGTACATGTAGTATTCGCCTCGACATATATCATTTCAAAAGATTAATTATTAACAGTAGCTTATAGGTGCCCTTTTCTTTATTATTTTACTTGAGCAATTTTTTACGAGATCAAGGGGCTCCCTCCCGGAGCTAACACACTATTTCATTGCGATTTGTAGAAATCGATGTGGAATTTCAATGGTGTTTCATTCGTCTATAAAATAATACGCTATGGTATTTCGTGTTCGTTCGTACGTTATCACTTGGGCTAGGACAACAGAATATTCTTAACGTTGTTTTAACTCTCGAGTATATATCCGACACAGTTAATCAACCGAGAACCACATCACACTATATAAAAACATATAAGATATCAACAGATATACACGAAACTCAAAATAATGAACAGAATATTCTGTTGTCCTAGCACTATTAATCACTTTCCACACTCATTTTTAAAAAAATGCGATCTCCGATGTCTAGGTCTTGGATATGACTTTAAACTATATCCGATAGTGAGGCCCCAGCTTGCGGGCTTTGAGGAGTGTGGAGCCACCCTTTAATTGTCATTGTTCCCAGGTCCACTCTGACCCGGAGTGGTAGTACCTGTTAGGGTCCCAACTATGGGTTGAATAGAAATTGACTTAAAAAAATGTATATATATACTCTAGTGAAACATTGTTCTTCAAAATCACTGGATTCGACATTAAATAACCTGAAAAGAGTTGATATGCCGTAAAACAACCAACCAACCATCCGATGTCTAGGTTGAAATGCAGAAAGTCACTGAAAAATAGCGAATGCGTTTGTCTGCCAAAAATTTAAATTTTACCCATTTCGAAATGAATCGTTCTAAAATCGAATAGACAATCATAATTATAATATTGCTGTCCTCTCGGCTTAAACAATTTTACAACTTATTATTTGCAGCCATTTTGTTGTAATACGTCTGGTTTTTATAATTAGAAGTTAATTGTTTATTTTAAAATGATTTTAATTGTTACAATATGTGGATAAAATAAAAGGGAAAAAAGTGTATTTTATTTATTAAAGATATATCAAGCTGATAAATATTTTCACGGTAAGAATAGAGAAAAAGAAAAACGGTAGGTAAGAAACCGTGGAATTTCCGCTGGGGCTTTCTAGTCATATAATATATGAATCTAAAATATACGATGGCCGTTCCAAAAGTAAAGCCTCTTACTCGTTAATTAAAAAAAGTTGAAGAGCTACAAAGACGGGAGTGGTACCATTAAAACGAGTGACCTTCTGTGCTCCAAAATTTATTTCTCTACATAGTCATCACCATTCTCATCTCATGGCATCTCTGCTTCTGATGCATATCCATGACAGGGGTTGCTTTCTTAAAGTCTTACGCCGTCAGTATCTGCAACAGAGAAGTGAAACTTTTAGATCGTGAATGCATAAGTTTGGTCGTCATAACAATGCAATTTGCAATCCCCTTTGATGCATTCGGGCGGAATAAAAAAAAATAGGAGGCATTACTTTTGGGACGCCCTTCGTACAATTTATAGCATTAGATGGCTTAGCAGAAAATTGTTGTAAACAATCCCCCGCTCGAAAAATGAATACACTTTACAATGCAATTTGATCCGTTTATTGCTATTGATTTAAATAAATATATTTTAGCGCATGCGTCATATTAAAAATGGCGGTATCATTATACAGGTATTTTAGGAGGATAGGACTTTTAAATGATCAATTTTCTGATATCGCAGTTTCTAAAACGCCGTAAAATATCGTATTCATTTGGTTTATATTTTGATTTTATTATGGTTTTTTTTGTTGTTTTTTTTTGTTTTTTGACGTTCACAAATAGCTTCGATCATATATTATTCTTTTATTGTGATGATTTTCTTATAAAACTCTGCGTTAGGTGATACTAAAGCAAAATATATATGGTTTGTGCGTGTATCTTTGATCATTTTCTTTTGTTTTCTTGTCTTTTATCCGAGGACACACACGTAACTTGTACAGATTTGTACAGAATTTCCACGGAATCCCACCCGTCTAAACGATAAGGTATTTCGTGTTCGTATGTATACTGTGTTACTTTACACAACTGACTAAATGAGAAAATGGCTAATGTCGCTGTTTACCGAAAATTTTAAATTCATCAATTTCAAAATGGATTGTTCTCAAATCGAATAAATCGTCATAAATATCATTTTGTCGTCTACCTTTACATTATTTTATTAATGCGTCATCACTTATCAAGTCTGAAAACAACTCGATAACTGGTGACAGCAGTAGTAAAGTAAGGATTAATGGGATGAATAGATTTATAGATTGAACGATGATGTAGATCATGAGAGGATTGAAAATAATGAATGGAATGAATCAAATGTGATAAGCGTTTATTGATATTCTATTTGGCGATTACCATGTGGTGTTCCTCGCGGAAGTAATCTTGTGGCAACGTGTCCTACGAGAAACATTTTTGGTAGTACGAATAATCCAAACAATACGAATAGATAGATAGATAGATAGATAGATAGATAGATAGCGACAGACAGTAGTAGTAGTAGTAGTAGTAGTAGTAGTAGTAGTAGTAGTAGTAGTAGTAGTAATCACAATAAACTACCATGAATTCGGGAATTCATTTTCATTTTGTTTTCTTATTACGAAACAGTTTATTTTTTTGTTATTTCCTTTTTATTTTTCGTGCAATCTCCACCCTTTATCTTGTTCGCAGAAAACGTGCTATAAAAACATACCATTATATTTTTGGCGTAAGTATTTGTCCTATCTTTTATTTAAAAAATACATCAACGATATAGAACGTACGGAGATAGGACAGTCTGCTCTTTTAGAACTGCATTCTTCGTTTCATGCTAATTTGGGTTAGACAAAAATTTCGTCTGTTTTTTTTTTGTTTTGTTTTTTGTTTGTTTTATTTTGTTTTTAATGAAGGCATAACTTATCCCAGACTAACATCAAATGCAATAAAAATTTAAATCGAGAGAATTTAAGTAGTTTTTTACTTTGAATATACAAATATAGTAATTTAAAAAAAAAATAACCCTTTGGATCACAATTTCAATAGGGGGTGGATTGCTTGAATTAATAAAAAAAAAATGAGTTTACAGAGCCAGTTCACTATAAAAATATAAAAAGAGAACATCCCAAATTAGTTGTTTTTTACTTGCTATATCCAATCTCTCTCTTTTCTTTTCTCTCTTTCCGTCTCGGCGACAAATTTAATATTTTTACTATCATCGTATTACCCCCTTTTTATCATGGCATATTCTAATATGTTTATTATTTACTCGCAAAGTTATTCGACGCTTCCCGAGTAAAAACGTAAGATATCACCATTAAAATTTCTTTTCTCCCTGCCTCCTATTTCTTCTCCATCCGGCCCATTTCTTTCCCCTGTACACACACACACACACACACACACACACGCGCACGCACACACACACACACACACTTTTATAGATTACTTATTGAATTAGTTAGCCTAAGAAAAATAACTCCTTGCAAAAAAAAAAGAGTTAGTTAAGTTAGTACATCAAATAGCTAGAAAATAGATCCATTTCCTGACAAAATCTGTGCCAATTTAAAGACAAAGAATGATTTTTTTTTATCTAAATTTTATATGTTATCAATTCAGGATAATGGCGAACAAGAAAATATCAACTTTTGGGGATTTTAATTGTGTATTGCTTTTATTTTTAGCTAGACATACAAACACACATATACACAGACCACTGCCTTGTATACAAATAGTGTTCTTTGTTACATTCGAATGTTACTAAACAATGCGATATAGATTTACGGAAGTGAGAGTGATAGAAACGGTATAAAATGAGAGAAAGAAACTAAACGAGTTACAGTGAAAGAGGGAGAGAGAGAGACGGAAACTTAATGAGAGATTGATCACTTAGTGAATTCATTACAAATTAAAGCTAATTAAAACGATTAAAATATTTTTAAACCATAACTCAACCTGCAAACCGAAGAATATTTTACTATGGCTGTTATGTGGTTAAAATATGTAGAAAAAAGTCCATAGAGAAACAAATGCTGATTAAATCACTTTCGTATAAAATAATACACAGCTATTAACAAAAAACAAATCTGAAATACGTCTTGGTCGCAATGCAGCTTGAAAATTGTGTGTCAGATAGCAATGAAACTTTACTATTATCAAATATCTGGAACAATAAGTTGTTTAAATCGAATACACACATATATACATGCACACATATATATATACACACACTTATATACATATATATATATATATATGTATACACATTTATACATAGATATATATACACATACATATACACATTTATACATAGATATATATACACATACATCTATATATAGTGATTTTAAAAGATTTTTAATGACTTGTGTGCCAATAGCTAGAATCAAAACCAAAATATTAAGCTCTCCAACCGCGTTCGCTATCGTTTGAGATAACCTAACAGATATATAAAAAAAAGTTATTAAATTAAACCACTTTTAACTTCGATTAGTTTACGCATACAGAAACTAATAAAAATGTCGACAACTAAAAAATAACATTTTGCATTTGAACATGCCGACTTCCGTAAGCGTTATTCATCCATTCAAACAAAGATTTTACTCATTATAAGCCATCCTATTTCCTGTTAATTTGAATGTTATAGGGCCAGCAGTTTACGAATTTATCGATTAAACATTTACGCACAGACAGACACACATACATTCATATACTGTTTTATTTATATAGAAAATTTATAATAATAATAATAATAATAATAATAATAATAATAATACATACATACATATATATATATATATATATATATATATATATATATATATATAGTGAGTGCGAACAATTGTCAGTTATTTTCAACAGATGGTGTGCACTCGTAAATATAATTAACTGTTCGTATTATTTGAATTCTTCGGACTATTGTTCTTATCTTGAGTATAATTTTCACAACGTTTCGGTCGATGTACACTTCCACCTTCTTTAAGTGTATCTTGTCAAACTCGGCAATGTTTCTACCGAGAATCTGGGCAGAATTTCGAATAAAAACCCTTTCTTTACTTCATGGGGGTAGCATGCTCTCGTTCCGTCAACCATGATTGGATAGAGGTCCTAAGTAATTTGCAATTGTATTTTTTTCGGTCGTACACAATGAAAATTGGACCTTCACTTTTACTATAAATTTTTCCGAGTATTCTAACTAATGCGCTACGGGACTTTGCGAACTCTCGACGGATTTTGGGAGCCTTAAATCTATTTTATTTCTGGCCGTGAATATCACTATATATATATATATATATATATATATATATATATATATATATATATATATATATATATGAGCAAACAGTTAATAAAATATGTTAAAAAACACTTTGAAATGAGTTAAAAACATATTTAATCTGAAAAGGAAACACTGGATAAATGGATAATGGATCCTAATTTTATATATATATATATATATATATATATATATATATATATATATATATATACAATCATTCAAACGCTACCGTATTTGAATATATGGTTAAGTGTTAGTTTTACTCATTTAGAACTGCTTTAAAGCTTCACCGCTCACTCATTTTGCGACCAAATTTCAAACAATTTTTACAGTTCATAGATCACCTCCTCAGCTATATTTTGAAATATAAATTTTTAATTTTCGTTTATTAAAACAAAAGTTATAATAAAATTACTGGTGTCCAAAAGTCCTCAGAATTAGTAAGGAACGTGAGAAACGGTTTCTTCTGATTGACTGTTTGTTACCATAGCAACTTTTTTCAACATTGACGTTTTAGAGACGATTTCTTCTGAGTGGCTGTTGGTTACCATAGCAACTTTTTCGTCGTCGACACCTTCATAAATCGTAGGGGAAATGTCGCTCGCATGCCATCTTATTTGGGTTATATAGAGAGAATTAACAAAAATGATGCTCTTTGCCGTGCTAGGGCTGATAATATTTCGCTTACGATGTCGCCCGTTAATTCTGTTTTTCTTTCCCCCTCCCTCTTTCTGTTCATTTCTTTAATTACGTTTTTTTTTTTATTTTGTCAATTTAAAAAGTTGGCAATAATTTTTTATGGATTATTTACAATGTGCATGATATTGAACACAAAAAGAAAATATTATTACAAAGCAAAGTCTGGAAAAATCATGGAATACATAGAAAAGAGCGAGCATGAAAATTAATATGGTTAAGATTAAGTTTAAAAATGTAAAAGGACTAGTTGTTAAAACTGGAAAAGAAAAAGGCAAAATATTCTAGTAAAAAATATAATAAACTTATAACTTAAAATAAAAATATAGCAGCATTAACAATTTATATATAATGTTAAATTGAATTTTTTTAAATTCTTAATGCTGCAATATTTTAAGTTATAAATTTATTATATTTTTACTAGAATATCTTGTCTGTTTCTTTTCCAGTTTTAACAACTAGTACTTTAACTTTTCTAAGCTTAATCTTAAAAATATTACTTTTCATGCTCACATTTTTCTATGTAATATATTTTATTGTTCACTTATTGCTGTATATATTATCTATTATTAATAATTAACAGTTCCCATATCGTGTTAAATTTTATATTGGGCCTAGTTAGTAATTGATTTTCGCCTAGCATATGTGCTGCTTCTTTTAGTCGTCTTACTCTCCACCGTTCTTCTCTGTCAGTACTTTTCACTTCGTCCCATAATGGTAAATGGTTCCCCTTTTCCCTCCAGATATGGTTAGCTGTGCCCGACTTTTAAATCTCTCCACAGTATATTACAGCTTTTCGATGTTCTTCAAACCGGACTTTTAGTGGATCGCATGTCTCACCTTTTATAGTCTTCCATATTTACATGGGATCTCATAAACACAATTCTTAGTCATATTTTTTTCTGTAGGGGCTTGACTTGCACAATCTCTTTTTGATGAGAACAGTAGTTCAAAGAATCCAAATAATGCGAATAACCAATCCTCATTCCAATAATTCAGAAGCGTAATAATGAACTGTTATTTAGCATCCTCTCTTTTAATATTTCGATTTCTACTTGCAAACATATGAACGCAGAATATCTATTTTAGAAATAAGGCATCCATCTCTCTAGAGAGGAAATGTTTACACTCTTATAAGGTTGTCCGAGCGATAAAGTGAAAGAAGGGCTACACAGTCTATAATTGCTTTGCTTTGTGTGCAGTGACAAGGACAAAACTATTAAGAACAGAAGCAAAACTTGGATAAATACTAGTGTTATTTCGGAGTTTTTCTTGCTCAAGACTAGTTTCTCTACCAAGATTTGAGATTACAGTCTATCTTAGTGCTGTGGGGTACAAATCACCCCTATTTGAGTACGAAGTGGAATCAACCAGTTCTGTGAATACCACTGGTTTCAGAGACTAAATGGAGACATTCATACCATGTTTAATCGCATGCTACGAACGCGTTCCTCTCATACCACTTTAGCGGCTCCTGTATTCCTTATGATAAATACATATTATATTTTATACACTTTACACTACTTGTGATTTCTTTCATTTGTAACCCCTAGTACGGTTCTACAACACTTACTATTATTTTAAAGCGTACGTAGAAGAAAAAGAAACGGATGCGTAGCTTTTCTAAGATTATTAGAAAAGGATGGTTTACACAAGCCCTTCGCCTTAAAAGCTTACAATACCTAATATTGACTTGGAAAAAAAAAAATATATATATATATATATATATATATATATATATATATATATATATATATATATATATATATATATATATATATTCTATTTAAAAACAATTCTTCAAAATAACTGGATTCGGCACTACATAAACTGAAAAGGGTTGATATGCCGTAAAACAAACAACCAACCAACACCTAGTATTAATATACGATGATACATCTAAGAACTATTTAGGTTCGACGTTCATTAACGTGGGTGATGCGAAGCAAACTGGTATTCCAACGTCATATGGATGTAAAGTTGTTTTTATGGTTAGAATATAAAAAAAAACAGTGTGCACCGGAAGTCATAGAAATTGTTAACACATGCATTGTTTGCAAATATAATTCTTGTTGTTAACATTTTTGTGAACTTCCTTTGATGTGTTCGTTTTTTTTTTTGGGGGGGGAGGTTGTTTTTGTTTTTGTTTTGTTTTGTTTTTTATCTGTTTCGTACCCAAAAGAAAGACGTGCACTTAAACATGAATGCATCATAGAACTCGGTTTTATCGCTAAAAGCAGCACGAGATGTCTTGCATGGCTTTTGACATAAACAATTATGCATCAAGGTATATTTAACAATAAAAAGAAATGGCAAGGTCTCGGGCAGCAAAAAATAATTCCAATTCATGAGGAAGCAATGGTTACTTTGTTGTATTCACATTGCCGTAATAATTTTACCGTATAATATCTATTTAATAAAATAGCTAATGCATTTATATATATATATATATATATATATATATATATATATATATATATATATATATATATATATATATATATATATACATACAACCGGACCTTCTTGCTATCTTTTTGTTAGAAATGTGTACGTTTTATGCTGACATTGTAAGAACAACTTGCTGGTTATATCTTTCCTTCGGCAAACACATTCGATGCCTTCGTTCTGCACAATATTTTTCCTTTCTTATACCTATATGCATTCCCGTTTTCTGCATCTCGGTTTTTTGTTTTGTTTTGCTTTTTTTCTATTGTCCTCCCTTCTATTTTCTACTTTACTAATATTGTAATATTTTCATCGATTTCGCCACACACACACACACACACATACATAATATATATATATATATATATATATATATATATATATATATATATATATATATATATATATATATATATATGCATATATATATATAGAGAGAGAGAGACAGACAGACAGACAGACAGACAGACAGAAAAAACTTTGAGGGGGAAATTACTAATCAAGAAAAAGCAAATTCCAAAACCAAATATAAATCTTGTTATTTATATCTTAATCCCAACCAAATGAAAAAGCCCAATACATTCACTGACGATAGTAGAGCTTAGAATAAATAATGAGAAGAAACGGGGCTGTAAACTAGAAATTTAAAAAGTTTTATTATTCGGCAGAATACTCCAAAGCTGGGTGCTCCTTAATCCGCGGAGTTTCAAAGAATGCTATTTCTTCTCATCAGAGGAAAAATTGATAGCAAAATAATCAGGTAGTCACGTTAAAATTTTAACATTTTTATGTATTGCTGGTTTCTGCATAGGATGGAACTTAAAGTTTTATGATTTGTAGCCACAAAACATAAGAAAACATAAGAATATAAAATGGAATATAGTATGGAAAACGGTTCATGCGGACAATTCATTCGGAGTTCAATATTAAAATAAAAATAATCAACCGTATAAAAAGAAGTCCAGTGTAATGGAGGTTAGTATTTGCAGGTAAATGAACAATAGCAGGTACTCGCCCCAGTGGTTCAAAAATAAAAAACAAAGCGTCCGAAATTAGAGTTCAAAGACATTCTAAGACAGCCAAATAAAACCGGTTTTATTTTGGCCGAATGATATATATATATATATATATATATATATATATATATATATATATATATATATATATATATATATATATATATATTAGAAAAGCATTTAATCCAAGGCATGAAAATTGTTAAACAAAATGTTTTTGCTATAGGCTTTAAACTATAGGCTGTTGCACTTTTTTAAAAAATCATTGAAAATGTTATATCTATATCATTAATTGCTAGATGAAAGCTAATGTTTTTAAATTACAACAAAATGTACTCTCCTTCTCTCTATTTCAGTTTGTATTTCTCCTCACACCACAACTCATTTTTGCAATCCCCTCTTTGTATTATTACAGGTCTGAATATTCTCTCTGTTTCAGTTTGTATTTCTCCTTACACCACAACTCATTGTTTGCAACCCCTCTTTGTAATACAAGTCTGAATAATGAGAAAATCTGGAATTTTTTTTAACAAAAACTTTAAAATAACTTTTTTAGATTAAACTTTTTTAAACTTCTTTCGGAATAGAAAATCTTTAAAATTTAATAAGGAATATATTTCATATAGGTTTCATTAACAAATATTCAGTACACAACGAGAAAAATAGAGATGAAAATTTCAAAAGGAGTGTATAACTGGTTACGGTCAATAGTAGTCCTCGCCAACGAAAGTCTTTGTTATTGTTATTCTATTATTATTATTATCATTTAAAACATTTTGTCTCCTGCTCTTTCACGCGAAGACTAATATATATATATATATATATATATATATATATATATATATATATATATATATATATATATGGCAAGTGCGCTATATACGAACTTTTTTTTTATTCAGGATGGAAACCATCAACATAGTTATTTCATTCAGAAATAAAACGCACATATTTATGCTGTTTACTTTTCATAACATACTGAGCGCTTTTGAACTAAATATTAAATATTCATGCGTAAAATATTATTTTGTGTTATAAATGTATTAGGTTGATTAGAAGTTCTTGTGGAATTTTTAATTTTGATTTCAAATGGTTTATTTTCAAAACAGTTTTCATTATAATTCCATTTACTTTATATACCATTTTAAAGAGCGTTTTTCGCTTTATCTAATCGTTTTTTTTTTGTTTTTTTTTTTACACAGTGATCACCACTTATCAAGGCCCGGAAGCCACTCAGGGATAAGGGTTATTGCAAGTACATCACGTTAGTGAGGAGATTTTATGAAGTGTTTAATTAGGGGGGCGATTCATTAGGAATTTGTTAACATTAGACTTGAAGACATCCAAGTTGTAGTCCGGAGGGAAGCAGGCAGACGGAACAGAGTTCCACAGGCGTGCAGTTCTAAGAAAGAAGCTTTGCTCATGAAATCCGCGTTTTGATTTAGGCACAGATATAGAGTGGGGGAAATTTTTCACAGTGGATTCAGCTGGACGGGTGATTTTCGTGAAAGTTTGGCGAGGGGGGACCAGGGATTGGAGTTCAGACGAGCACCTGCCATGAAAATAACGATAAAACAAGGATAGGCTCGCAACGTCTCTTCTGTGGGAGAGGGGTTGCAGGGTAGAGAAAAGGGCATCCCCCACTAAACCACGAAGTCTATTTTGTACTCTGTCAAGGCATGATAGGCTGTTTTTGGCAGCTCCTGCCCAGATATGGCAACAGTATTCCATCCTTGGCTGTACTTGGCTTTTATATAGATAGAGAATTGAATCAGTAGTGAGATATCTTCTGGAGCGGTAGAAGGATCCCACCATCTTTCCTGCGACTTTGGCAACAGACTTGATGTACGTGTTCCATTTCAGATCAGGAGTAAAGGTCAAACCCAGAAGCTTGTCAAAACACGGGGCCTCACCCAGACGAGAGCCATCCATCACAATTGATGCCAGCTGGGGATCAGAGCGTTGATGATGTAAGGATAGGAGTTTGGTTTTAGATGCATTAAAGGTAACTAGCCACATCTTCCCCCACTGAACCACGCGCTCGAGATCAGAGGAGAGAGAATCCGAGAGAACTTCGTCATTTACAGCCTTTGATGTGTTGCCGTAGATGGTCGTGTCATCAGCATAGATGTCAACGAATGATTTAAGTATGTGTTTAGGGAGGTCATTGATGTAGATCAGGAAGAGAGTTGGGCCGAGGATTGACCCCTGAGGGACTCCAGCATTTATATTGCAGGCCTCCGATTTTTGTCCATCTACCACTACTCTTATGAGCCTATCGGAGAGAAATGATTTAATGATTGAGAAAACATTTCCAGTTATACCGTAGCTGGAAATCTTGTGAAGTAGACCCTTATGCCATACTTTGTCAAAGGCCTTTGATATGTCAAGAGCAATTGCCCTAGAAAGGAAGCCTTTGTCAAGAGATTCACTAATCCTGTGGGATATAACCGTCAGCACATCTGCGGTAGATCTTGCAGAGCGGAAACCATATTGTGTGTCACTAAGAAGGTTGTTTCTGCTGAGGTGGTTGACTATTTCTCTATTTAATATTGATTCCAGTAACTTACTCATAACACAGAGAAGACTTATTGGTCTGTATTGAGAGGGAGATGACTTATCACCTGAATTCTTAAATACAGGGCAAACTGATGAGGTCTTCCAGGGGGTCGGAAAGCACTTCTCCTTAAGGCAGCGCTTAAATAGTTTCGTAAGTATGGGAGCAAGTTCTGGTTGAAGCTTTTTTAACACTATAATTGGGATGCCATCAGGGCCAGTTGCTTTACTGGAATCTAGGTTTTTTATTAGCTTGGCGACCTCATGCACGGATATTTGTATATTACCTAGCTTGTTCTGTGTTATAGGAGGAAATATGGGGAGTTGATGGCCTTCGTCGCATAGGGTAGAATTAGCTGCAAAGTTCTTTGCAAATAGTTTGGCCTTGTCTGACGCTGACGAGATAACCTCTGGTCCATTGATAATGGTTGGGATAGAACGCACACTTCTGTTCAGGATCCTATTTGTTATTTGCCAAAACTGGTGGGAACCAAGCCGCTGATCAGCTACCTTGGATTTAACAGACTGGGCATATAGCTCTCTTGCATTTTGTATTACTCTTTTGCAGTGGTTGCTGGCAGTCCTGAAAGCAGCTTTAGTCTCAGTGCATCTATTACGTTGGTAGTTATGGAAAAAGTGATTTCTGTGCGCGATAGCAGCAGCACATTCTGGGGAGACCCATGGCTGGCTGTTAGGTTTTTGTTGGAATTTTTTTGATGGTATGAATTGGTCTATGCCTACAATTAACCATTCGGTCAGATCTGATACTATAGAGGACACTTCCTTTTTAAACATGGAGTGCAGAGGTAAATCAGATATGAATGTACGGAAGCTATCCCAGTCAGCCATAGAGTATCGGTATACAGTACGGTGGAGGGGTACGTCTGATGGCTTCTTACATTTTGTTTTTATCTTAACTGATACGACGGAGTGGTCGGAGGATCCTAAAGGAGAATGAACGGTACATGAACATAGCTCAGGGGAAGTTGAAAGAAAAAGGTCTAAGAGGCTTGCATATTGATTGGGTGTATCGGGCACACGGGTGGGTTCGCGAACAATCTGAGTGAGGTCATAAGCAATGGCAAAATCATGACAAAACCTCCCCTCATCGTCTGTCTTATTTGAATGGGTCAGCCATTCCACGTTATGGACGTTGAAGTCACCACAGATGTGGATGTTAGCCGAGGGATGTGAAGACAGTATGTGGTCTATTTTCTCAGATATGCTCTTAAAGATAGTAACTCCGCTGTTGTGGGGCCTATAGAGGGCAAATATAAATGCAGTGGTGTTAGCAAGTGCAACCCTGAAGCACATATAAGGTAAATTAGGATCTTCTCTAGAGATATCCCTGCCACATGGGAAGCCATCCTTAATGTAGGCACATATTCCATGCCCATGGCGATCTTGGGAGTCAGATTTAGCTGTTAAATTGGAGTATCCATTAATTATGAACTCATCTAGGGAAGTGGTCGGCCCTATTCCAGTTTCACATAGAAATAATATGTCCGGTTTCGTCTCCTGTAATTGGGTTTCAACCTCTGGAAGGTTGGAACGTAGACCCCTGATATTGGAGAAGGAGACCTGGTAGTAGGGGTCTACGCTGGAAGATGGGGTTCTAGGTTTAATCGAGTTTTTATTCTGGAGATATTTCATGTTGAGGTTTGGGGATTTGTGGAATAGGTCGGCATACTTGGTTAGAGCAGTACAGAGAGGGAAAGTAAGAGAGAAAAAGACAGGAAATTTTTTTTTTATTTGTAGCACACGAAAAGGTAAAGCCGTAACAATTACCCACTAGTATGGCATCGAGAGGCCCCACCAGAGACTACTGCATGGTCCAGATCCACTCACCAAATGGCAATACAGCAGTCCCAGTACTTTGCGCCTGCTGATAGGACAGCCTCCTTAGTGGTTAATCCAAGGTTCGGGTCCCTGACTATCAGGCGGATAACGTCAGCCCAGACAAAACGTTTACCTCCAGCACCCTTACTAGTGACATGGCAACAAGGACAGACAAAGACAGAAAAATATCCGACATCTCAGACTACTGGTCACCAAGTAGTACCGACCTTTAAGCAGCTTTTAAGCAGCGTTTTAATTACAATCGTTTTAAAACAATTATGTCTTCTTTTCAGAATGTTGAATACAAGATGGGGGGGAGCAAATTCTCACAATTTTCTTATTTCAGTTCAAGCTAGGCCGAAAAGCTGCTGAAACACCTCGGAATATTAACGAAGTGTTAGGCCCAAGAACCACTACTGAACGTACAGCACAATGGTGGTTTTAGAAATTTCGTGGCGGCAACGAGAGTTTTGAAAATTATGAACGTAGTGATAGCCATTGGATGTTGACAATGATCAATTAAGAGCCTTAGTCTAAGCTAATCCATGTACAACTGTTCGAGAACTTGCTTCTGAATTAGGCGTTATATATACGACGATTTCCAACCCCTTGAGAGGGAGATTGGAAAGACAAAACAACTTGATAAATATGCACCACATGAACTGAACGATAATAAAAAGAAATGCCGTCATGAAGTGCCATCTTCCCTTCTTTTACGCAACAAGAACGACCCGTTTTTCGACCGGGTTGTGACTTGCAATGAAAAGTGGGTTCTTTGCGACAACCGACGACGCTCAACTCAGTGATTAGACGTCGACGAAGCTCCACGACATTTCCCGAAGTCAGAGTGGTACTAAAAGAAGGTCATGTTGACAGTTTGGTGATCTGCGACCGGTCTTATCCATTATAGTTTTTTGAATGCAGGTAAAACCATTATTGTGGAAATGTACTGTTAACAAATGGATGAAATGCATTAGAAACTTCGACAACAACACTCAGCATTAGTCAACAGAAAAGGCCCAATTGCCCTCCATGACAATGCTTGAGCGAACGTTACTCTGCAGAAGTTGAACGAATTGAGCTACGAAACTCTGCCTCATCCGCCATACTCTTCAGACCTCTCACCTACTGCTTATTACTTTTTCAAGCATCTCGACAACTTTCTGCGTGAAAAATGCTTCAAAACCTGAGCGATATCAAAAACGCCTTCAGCGACTTTATAGCCACCAAAACAAGACTTTCATGTTACTGGCATAAATGCATTTGTTCAGCGTTGGCGAAAGTGTTCATTTAGATGGTGTTTATTTCGATCAAAATTTTGATTGAATATATGGCAGTTTTAGTCATTTAGAACTGCTTTAAAGCTTCACTGCTCACTCATTTTTTGACCAAATTTCAAAGAATTATTACAGTGGATCAAGTAAAGATTAGATACCCCGTAGCAGAAAGCAAAGATTGGCGAACATTTCAAGTGACACCGGTTGTTTGACCTTAACATTGCCGTTGGTTGTCTGTAAACACGTCAAATAGCAGACAAGTCGCAGGTACTACGTTCCGCCATTTTGAATTTTCCCACTTCTTTAAAACGCTTGTGACGACAGTTCTAGTGAAATGTCCATCACGAAATTTGGAATATATACTGCCATAAGATAGATAAATCTTCTGTCAAAATTTAAAAGAAATTGAAAGAGCAGTTTTTGAGATAATTCAGGTTCAAAGTTAAGGTCATGGTTAACTTTTAATTTGACCTTGAAAAAAATTCCCAGATAAAATTATAGATCTATCTAAGCCCTTAAAAATAATATATGAATGAACTTTGTAGGCCCATAAACAACAGAGATATCGTTTTATAAAGTTGATCACTTCTTCATAAAATTTCACATTTTTGTAAAAGGTCCAGGTCATATCTCAGAAACCTCTTGACCTTGAGATGTTTAACAAGTGCCATTCAATTCCTGTCATGGAGATCTATAAGTTTAGCAAATTTGAAAAAAAATCCGTCGTCGATTTTACATGGAATGAGCTATATATATATATATATATATATATATATATATATATATATATATATATATATATATATATATATATAAGAAAAGGATAATTCCAAAGGTTTAATATATTGAAAATCAATTAACAAATGGTAGTGTACATATGTCAATAAGAATTTAAGCCATGTGAATTGACTCAAATATTAAGCAACATGATTAACATTTAGGCAATCGAGCTTATATATATATATATATATATATATATATATATATATGTATATATATATATATATATATATATATATATATATACTGGCAAAAACCAAAAACAAGAAGGAATAACTTCATTTTTTTCGGATATTAACTATTGTTTCGCCATCAACCATACAATTTTAAAATTCATATCATTCAAAAATGTTCGTAGTTACACCTCATCAGATATGTTTGAATAAAAAATACAAAGTTTGTACGTATCTCGGCATATTTTCATTCTGTTAAAACTACAACGGTTTCTACCTCGTGCTTTTAAACATGTCCACCATCTGTGTTGAAGAAATTCATATGGGCCCTATTTTCGTATATTTGTTCTAAATTATTGCGAGAATTGTTTAATTTTGACTATTTTGAAACCGGACAAAAAATTCTGAATTAATGAGATTTATGGTTTACTTTAAAATACTATTTAAACATTTTAAAATTGTCTGTTTATGTCGAAACAATTGTAATATCCGAAAAAATACAAATATTAAGTTATTCCATCTTGTTGATTTTTACAGTATATATATATACATATATATATATATATATATATAGTGTGTGTGTGTGTGTGTGTGTGTGTGTGTGTGTGTGTGTGTGTGTGTGTGTGTGTGTGTTATTTATTTGTTTTGGGGATATGTTAGGATATCTTTTGAATGAATTCAATATATATATATATATATATATGTTAGATATATGCATATAGTTACATCTAATAAACCGATATTTACTTGAAATTGGGGTACGCTTAATTCTCTATCCATGGTAGATTAACACAGAAATACAAGCGCAACTTAATGTATTGCTGGTGAAATTTTGTAGAAAAGGTTTTAATCATAAGTCATGTAAATCCTTACTATATAATAGTGTATATATATATATATATATAAATATATATATATATATATATATATATATATATATATATATATATATACTAGCGGGACCTGTGGAAATTCACCAGGGGACTCATTCATATGTAATATGTAATATAATGATGTTGGCATTCTGTAGATGTTCAGTGTAAATGGAGACGCTCTGATATTATTGTAGCTTCTTTGGTAAAACTGCAAAAGTATTTATCTAAGCTAGCATGAAGGTTCGTCAAAGCCTGGTCGTAAAGTACGCTCAAATATGATATTTTAATTCTTGCAGATTTCGTATATATTATTATAGATTTAATGTTCTATCGATTTTTATATATTATAAAGTTGCAATTTCAAAAATAAATAAATATATATATATATATATATATATATATATGACTTAGGAAATTGAATCGTAACCGAAATAAAAACTTATGAAAAAAACAAATATATATAACTTGAGGTCCTTCAGCCATAATCGAAACCAAAACCAAATCTTATGAATTCTTGGTAAAATTATTTATGAAAAGAAATGGAAGTACATAACAATTAAACGACCCGGATGTAAGCTTTATACAAAAAAATAACAGACACGCTATCGTATTAATATATAGAGTTATAATTTATATAATAGGGCGCACTAACAAGTAACTAATTTATATTTTTTGCATACATTTGTATTCTTACAAAGTTTGACTTGATGTGTGTCTCCCCGTTTCATCTACAGCTTCATTGGGCTAGAATATTTCAGAACATGTTGTTAGGATAAAAACAAAAAGAATGATTTTGATGAGAAACATTCAGAAAACACAAAGATCAGTTTCATACGAGATTGGAATTACTTTTTCTTGAACACTTTGCGTGTATATATATATATATATATATATATATATATATATATATATATATATATATATATACATCATTCGGCCAAATATATATGTATATGTATGTATATATATATATATATATATATATATATATATATATATATATATATATATATATATATATAAGATTGACTCTCCACCTCTCTGACTCTAGCTCCATATTACAACATTTGAAGGGACATGGCTGCCAACATTCGGAATTTCGAAGAATTATGGTAGAAAATACAAGAGTGTTGCAGAGTGAGAGAAATGTAAATAGGTTAAGAATACTCGAAACATTGTACATTAAAACAAAGAAGCCTCAAATAAATAATATTAATTATGAGTGCAGCCGGAACGTTTTGAAATGTTTGGGATAAATGTTTGAAAATGTATATATGTGTTTGTATATATAAATGTGTTCAATATATGTATAAAAAAATAAAAAGTCCGCCCACCTATCTTGTAACAAATTACCACGTGACTAGGAAAAATGTACATATAAGTAAATTAAAAAAAAATCTCTACATTTATTTCTACAATATGCCTAAGGATGATAGAAGTACTTCTGTCGAAAGCGCTCGCGAATCTGCTTGGTTCAACATATACAATTTCGAGAAGAACACAAAAAGGACTATTCGGAGATTGGAGAAGATAAAAAGGAAAATTGTAAAGCAGAATAATTCCGTGCTATTCAATAATATTTGTCTAAATGAGAAAATGCTGCCTAAATATACACAATATATATATATATATATATATATATATATATATATAGATAGATAGATAGAGAGAGAGAGAAGGAGAGAGAGAGAGAGGTTCGGTCTGTAAAGAATAGAGTAACTTCTGTAGGAAATTTTAAGTAAGAGATCTCAATGCGTAGCAAAGCAAGAAGAAAAGTTAAAAGAAAAAAAAACAACAAAAATTCAGTTAGTCATATCTCATAAATTGATTTCAACCCTATTGATAATAGGGCATCTTCAGATGAGCAACATGGCTGAATGTTGTGGTTTGAATAAAGAACGAAAAAGGACTGCCAGCTAGTACATGCCCTATTACTTATAGGATTGTAGTAAATTTATTTGGACATATGGTTACCTAATTTGGGGGAGTTTTTTTTTGTTTTTGTTTTTTTTTTTTTCTTCCGAGTGAAAAGAAGTAATTGGTTCTTTTTATTTCTCCTTTTTTTTTTACGATCACATTTTAAAGATAAATGAATTCGTATCTAAATTACCAAAATATTAATGTTTATCTACTTTTATAAATAAATGGGATTTTGTAGGTTATAAATGAAATTATAAATATTTTAAATCAATGTTGAAAGTATTTCATCTAAGGAAATTTGCGAATCGATAGCGAGCCTGTAAATCCAGTTAGTATATTATAAGTTTTTGAAGTACTCGTTTGTGCCCTTTTCTGCAAATTTAGTAGTAGTAGTAGTAGTAGTAGTAGTAGTAGTAGTAGTAGTAGTAGTAGTAAAGATTTTCGATATTAACGAATTTGCATCATCATCCTTCAATGTATCTGAGAGTGGCTAGATTGATTCCGGAGAAAGTTTACAGAGAGGCAAAAAAAGAAAAAAAATGTTTATTGATATTCTGAACTTGGCAATCTCTAGTTTCGTCACTGACCTTCAAAATGCCCGGTTGCTATCTTTGTATAGCACGCGAATCTGCTTGGTTCGTAGCTGCCTTAATATTTTCTACCGGAAAGATAGGACACACCCTGAAGATTCTCCTTCTGCACGTTCATATATTTTTTTTCTTCTTGCGCAACCTATTTTAGTGTTCCTGTGTGTGTTTGTTTGTTTTTTATTTTGTTTTGTTTTGTTTTGTTTTTAGGGGGAGATGAGGTTGTGTGTGTTTTGTTTTTGTTTTGTTTTTGTTTTGTTTTTTCCACCAAACGGCAGTTACTTTGGGAATATAATCCTCATGACGTGGTCGCACAATTGTAACCACGGCTTCGTCATTATCGTCTCCACAACTGCATTTTGTTTAAGACTTCCACACCGGTGATCTTTTGCAGCAACCGGGTCCTCAGGATGGATTACCCTCCTCTGGAACAAAATTTTAAGAATTAAATAACGAATGATTTTATGAGAGCGCAACGTGGACCATCGACTAAACTGTTGCGGTTTCGAACTGTTGCGGATGGCGTCTATTGTTTTTGACAGTTTTCTTTACCTTAATTCAATATATGTACAATCATAATAAGCAGAACATATAGTATTCACTTTGGAAATTATTTTACCTCTTTGGTTAATGATTTTGACCCTGTGAACACAGAGCAGAAAAAGTTCTTGGATATAAAACAGTTACCTAAACCTACTGAAATCTGCTTTCTGATTTTTTTTAATGTGGGTTGATAATTTGTGTTAACTGGATTGTTCAAATTACTGCTCTCATTTTGTAACGTAGTATACACGTTTACACACGGGACCAACACGTTGTATGCAGAGTACATATGTGTTTGTGGTGTATACAGATATTATATACAACAACTAAAAAAATGAATGAGGATAGTAGTCTGCAATAAAATAAATTAATATGTAACACTCATCTCAATAATGAATTCCAATTACATAATATATATGGTAACATCTAGTATATAATATCTGTATGCACCACAAACACATATGTAAATTAAATAGCCAAATATTGTTATATGAGAATAAAAAAACAAGTAATAAGACTTACAGTTTTTAGTTATGCAATAAAAGGCTTTAACAGATATGTCACAGTTTATGAATTTTGGAATACAATCAAAGAATAAATAACAGTGGTGCTCGTGCCCCAACGGGTCATGGGAACATCTAGTGATTATATATTCGTTAACTCAAAAACATTCTTTTCTTTGCATATTTCTTACCGAGTACCTGTCAAACACAGGGATTTCAGCGCTGAAGAAGCAGGTGTTCTGCAATTGGCTACTGAAGTCACCGCAAGATGCTGCTTATGACTTACGAAAATGGCAGTTTCTCTGCCTCTATTACCCTTGGTAATTCGCAGGAATTAATCACCGAAACAATAACCTAAATCACGTTGGTGCTAATGCAGAGGGTCTGGATATGGATTATTGCATCGATATGTGTTAATAAGAAAATTTATGTTAAAAGGTTTGTATCAAAGTAGTACCTCTCCTACCATTTGTTTTATCCTCGACTAATTTTCTGTTTAACGTGGCCGTTACATTTCAACTCCGACCCGACGGTGTGTATGAAAGTCTCGCAACAAAACGAAGAAAAGAAATTCGACTTGTTTTTTTGTTTTGTTTTGTTTTTCATATTTAACAAATGGCATTTATTAACGGTACTTTCCAAAATACGGACAGCTTTCCTGCGTTTCCCTTGAATCAATTAACCGTTTTAATCTTGTTTTAAAAGTTCCTTTGGCACTGATATGTGCTACAAAGTCGCTCGCCACGTTTTTCATAATCTCTCTCTCTCTCTCTCTCTCTCTCTCTCTCTCTCTCTCTCTCTCTCTCTCTCTCTCTCTCTCTCTCTCTCTCTCTCTCTCTCTCTCTTTGGCACCTGCTTCGTTTTGCTGTCGCCGCCCACGGGGTTCTAAATCTCTGTGCGAGTTTTCATTCCTTCCTCTAGCTTTGCTGCGACGTAACCTCACGCCACGGCTTTGTCATTTGCATATGTGTTATGCGGTTTCTTCTATATACACGTCGGTGGGTCTCTTACATATATACCAAGCTCAGTGTGATGTGAAAAAAACAGTTTCTCCATAGTTCATGGCAATGAACTGCATCCTTCACAAGATTAGCCTATTGATTTGAGCAAAGTAAAACCTGATAATTGGCTTGTTAGCACCTGTTGGTACTAGTCCGACTTTAAACCAGACGAAAACTGAATCTTTCTTTCTTTACCCTATACCTTACCTAACCCTAAACTAACCATCATCTACTTTTACTGACTTTTGTAACAGAGTGTTTTGCGCGGCACCTTCATTGATGTGTCAGTAGAACTCAATTTTAGGATCTATCAGCCTCTTTATATACGTAGATGATTGCATCAGAAGCAGGATAATGATCAGACTATTTTCTAGCATAGATTCAATTCCTCTGTTAGAGTCTCGAAAGACAAAGGATACCCCCTGTAGGGGCAGCTGCGCGTGTAATCGTGAAGCAAGGGTTGCGCAATCCACAACCATACCTCTCCTGAATCGGCACCGTTTGAGTCCAATGGCAAGAAGCCCAGGACGAGTGGAAACAATGCCGAGATAAGCAGAGAGCACATACAGCACCTCGAAGTCCCAAATGGCTAACAATTTAGTACTGACCAGATTCAACGTTTCTTAACTTCAGTGATCCAATGCGAACCAGTGTGTCAACGTGATTATACCGTGCATAGAATTGCTACCTTACACATACACACACACATCATTTATATATATATATATATATATATATATATATATATATATATATATATATATATATATATATATATATATATATATATAACCTTCACTCCTAACCTGAAATGCTACAATGGAAGACTTACATCAAATCTGTTGCCAAGGTCATTGGAAAAAAGATTGCGTTATTCTATCTCTCCAGAAGGTATCGCATTCACGACGCAATTCTCTACCTATATAAGAATAAAATACATAAAATGAAATACTGGTGACATATCTGGAACGGGGATCTTCCTCTCCTACCTTAACACGGTTCAAAACTAGCTTTGAAATCAAGTCGGTCATATCTTTTTCTCCTCGCTGCGACCTCTTTACACCCACTGTTCTATTGTTATTTTACTGCAAGTGTTCGTTTGAGTTTAAATCTATCGTCCTTCCTACAAAACCTTCACAGTAAACACTCGTCTAGCTACAACAACTATCTATATCCATCAACTAACTATCTTCTTATTCTTTATCTGTGTCTAAGTCTAAACGCAAATGCCATGAACAAAGCTTCTATCCGAGGATTGTCCGCCTGATGAACTGTTCCGCTAGTCTTCTTTCCAGCAGACTACATAATAGTCGTCTTCAGGTCAAATATAAACAATTTCTTGCTGAGCCGCCCCCTAAAAAAGTTTTTCTACCCAATTTCCATCACTAAGAAATACTACGCTGATTAACCCTGCCCCTCGAATGCAGTCTAGGCCTTGATAAGATGTGATTCCTTTGTAATTATATATATATATATATATATATATATATATATATATATATATATATATATAGAGAGAGAGAGAGAGAGAGAGAGAGAGAGAGAGAGAGGGAGAGAGAATAGTTAGCAAACTAAACAGTAATACGCTGGCTATAATTTTGCTGGTAAGCAGATAAACTGAAAACTTCAACATGTGGGGGTGAAACATTTTCAATTTATATTATAGATAGATAGATAGATAGATAGATAGATAGATAGATAGATGTGTGTATGCGTGTGTGTGTAAATGTGTATGAGCATATATATATATATATATATATATATAATATAAAGCTGAACGTCTGTGTGTGTGTGTTGTGTGTGTGTGCGTGTGTGTGTGTGTGTGTGTGGTCACGAATAGGCTCCTATATGGTTGACTATTTTAAAAAACTGATTACCTATAATGATAGATGTATCGAGGATCAGGAATGGGTATGTTTGATCTGGCAGAACGGTGGTTCATAAAAATTGTGGGGGCTGCGTTCGCGCCTGGCCCCTAAAGTATGGAAATATAAAATGAAAAAAAACGTTTACAAGGGTTTTTGATATAGATGTACATAAGAATACTTTGATAAGTATGTTTCAACTTAAATAGGGATTGTATAATAAAATTGTGGGGTCTGCGTTCGCGCCTGTACTCCATGGAAATATGGCACAAACTTTAACAAAGACTTTTCATATCTATTTGCGTAAGTATACTTTGATAATTATGTTTCATTTTGAAGAAACATGGTATAATAAAATTAGTGGGTGTTCGTTCGCGCCTGAACTCCAAAGAATGGAAATATGTCACAAAGTTTAACAAGGTTTTTTAAAAGGGGTGAGGGTCCACAATAATACCTTAACTTTAATCTTAATTCACGTTAGCTTTTATTCCTTTTTTGGAGTTGAATCATATTGTGTCGAATAAATTCACCTCATAAATTCATGTTCTTATTAAAGTGAAAGCCAAAAAAAAAAGTCGGAACTTTAGACAATTCTCGACACAAATTTTGCATAACTCTGTCTTTTTCCTTCTCCACTTGCACGTGGCACTCTTTCGAAAATAGATAAATAGATAAATAATAAAAAAAATAAGAGCGTTACTTGTTATCGTGTCAAAAGAAAGAAGAAATCCTGCTCACGTGATTACGTGTCTTTTTAAAAACATTTCCATAACCTTTTTATTTTTATTTATATCTGTTTAAGCTTTTTTTTGTCAGTGTACTAGAAGGAATTCAGTTGATTACAACCCTTTCTGCGTGTTCTTTACATTACAATAATACAACCCTGAATCCGATGACGCAATACTACACCGTTCAATACTGTAAAACTCTAAAGTAATTTCGGGTTTACTTTTTTAATATCCCATTTTACTGTTTCGGATTATTTTACTAAAGTAAGTAAAGCTTCATTATTTTTCAAAACTGTTTTTGTTACTTTGTTTTTCGATATTTCGTCGATATTATTTAGTAAGAGTGTTTAGCAGAAAAGCCAACAAACGACTACCCGAAAAAATAAATATACTAGAAATAAATGTTACTATAATCAATAAAAGTTCAGTTCATGTTTTTTTTTTGTTTTGAGATAGTTTTTTTAATGCTCTTTACTTGAAATAATTTCAGCGAACCGAAATTAAAACGAAATTTGAGGCGATAACTACTTAAATGAATTTTTATATAAACTACACATGCCATAATCGAATATTCCTCAAGCACAAAATAACGGAAAACATTAAAATATGTTTATATATATTCCTTACGTTGACGGAACTCTCTTAAATTGTTAACACAGAATGCTCAGGTGCCTCTCCTTCAAATTGACAACGGGGCTCTCCATTTCAAAGTTGCTGCCATTTGATTTTTTTTTAAAACCGAACCGGTGAATTAAAAAAACAATTTTTTTACAAACTACTAAAAATACAAACCAATGAACTTTTCTACCATAAAAGTAACTTTTATTGACTATGGTAACATTTATTTCTTGTATATTTATATTATTATATATATAACATTTTCTTTTTGTAAGGAAACATCATTTTGTTGGTCACTCTTGGCTACGAATGGAAAAAAAAGTTGATATAAAAAAATATATTTCCGTGAAAATTATCTTTACTCTCATCATATTTTGCTTAGGGTAAAATTTTTGAGTATCAAAACCTACCTCTTTACAACTCCCTCTTTTTCATAACCTATCATACTTTCATCAACCACAGTCCATTTTCTGTAGGCTGTTTTTGAACCCAGTCAACGACGGGTACTTCTGCTAGTATATATATATATATATATATATATATATATATATATATATATATATATATATTATATCTATAAAAGTGAACGTGTCTGTCTGTCTGTCTGTCTGTCTGTCTGTGTACATTTCCCTACGCAATAACTCTGTCAATTTTTAGTCTATAAACTCGAAATTTGAAATACCGGGTACTGAGATTTGGGAAAATCGATGTGACGGGTGTCAGCCAGAAATTTGGCTGTTAAGGGATCAAATTTCAACGATTTGACCTTTAAGAACTCTACCAAGCTCCTCCGACAATTTTGGGTCTAGACACTTGAAATTTTAGATATAGGTTCCTTGAACATGGATCTAACTTAATAAAGTGATTTGAGCCCGAAACTATAAATTTTAAGGGGTCATAATAGGGGTCAAAGTTTTAAAAAATTAACCATTTCTTTTGTTTTTTGCTTTTTTTGCACAGCATACATCTCCAAACACCCGAGCAACGCCGGGCACCCCTGCTAGTATATATATATATATATATATATATATATATATATATATATAATGTGTATGTATTAGTCTAAAAAAGCTTTCAGCGTCTTATATAAAAAATGCAGTTTAAGTTCCTCGGTATATTGACTAAGTTCAACTTAACACTTGCATAAGCCAACATACCACTGAAAACTCCACAATTGCAAAAGAGGATTCAACTATACAGTGTAGAACGATAACATTGTTGCCATAGAAAAGACATGATTCCATTTTCATTTAATGAAAACCGGTTTTCTATTTTGTTGTAGACCATCTACTAGTTGGACAGTTTTGTACAAATCGCAAGCGCGATTGGAGCATTCTACCATGTCTGAAATTGACACAATGATCAACGAGTGAGACTGGAGATGCGCCGCTGTACAATGTTCTCTACCGATCACAGTTATGACAACAAGACCATTGCCAGCACCCTCAAAATGCAAATCTGGACGGTTCAACGTTTTAGGACACAGTTCAACGAGTTTTCGGCAGTCTTTCGTGTGGTTTCAAGTGAGGGCCACATCATTCCACCTCACATCTCCGAAGTTGGCTTGAAAGTCACCACTAAAAAATTCCTGGATGTGCTGAAGAGTGTGTTGATTCCCTGATGCAATCAGGTGGCCGTTGAGAGACCCTGGGTGTGGCAGCGGGACTCGGCGCAGGCCTACAATCAAAGATACCCAGGCTAGGCTTCAGAAGAAGTGTTACGACTTTGTGCCCTTCTCTTACTGCTCCCTCCTTCCCTGACCTGAACCCGCTGTACTACTTCGTCATACGTCGAGAACATCACCAACATGACCTCCCACAACACCAAAGCCAGCCTGATCGCCGCCCTCCACTGAATATTCGCCAAGCTCCCGCCGGCGCTTGTGGAAAGGTCATGATCCCAGTTCTGGTCCCGTATTGAGGCGGTGATTGAGATTGAAGGCAGCTACATTGAATGTAGCTCTACTACATAATCAAGTTATCTGAATTGTTTTTTTTTTTTTTTTTGTTTTCAATAAAAGTTTTGAAATGAAACTGTAGTGTTGTTTTCGTTAGGGCTACAAATTTATCGTTCCACCCTGTATAACAGTAAAAACAAAACAAGAAAACTCAACTCAAATAGAAAACGAGGATCATCAGCTGTTTACCAGGTAGCTGTTTCAGAGATTTCAAAACAAGTCAGGCAAGATATATTGTGTGTTTATTTTGGCAACATTCTTTCATTTAAATAAACATTATTAAACATAACAGAATATTCTGTTTTTTTCTTTGTTTTTTTTTTTTTTTTCAATTTTTCTAATATTTTGTGTCAAAATAAAAAAAAATGAATGTTCCAGCAGTATTACTAGCATTTTTCGATTTTTCGTCGAGTCTTCACCTGACAAAAACACTTAAACATGCCGACAAAAAAGTAAAAGGATTTTAAAAAAAAAAAAAGCAAAACAAGAACGCCATATTAATTTTATATATATATATATATATATATATATATATATATATATATATATATATATATATATATAAAAGATTATTAGAAAAACTGAAAAAATACAGATATAATCAAGCAGAGATTCCGTTCTGTTTAACAATGTTTGATTGAATGTATATTATACTAAAGCTGAATTAATCAACATTTGTTTCCTTGAAGTTTTTCTTATATATTTTAATCGCACAAAATATAATAAATATTACTATATTTAGGGATAGAGTTATATTTATAAAGTACTTAAATTTTGGCTTTCGTTAAGATTGGCGCTGTTTACAAAGTCATTCGGCGGAAGTTACATGAGACAAATTTGAAGTACATGAGACAAATTTTAAGGTACGGATGACCAACACTCTATATAATGTAGCTTTTTTAAATGCAAGTATCAAAATCGGAGTTTTATTAAAACAGAACTTTTATAAAAAAAAAGGATAACCTTTATAATAAAATATGTTTATGTACGGCTTTATTTTAAAATTAAACATCAGGTGTTGAATATTTTTACATCAAATATAAAAATAGAACTGTTATAAAATAATCTTTATTAGCTGTTTTTAATATACTTATGAACTGTTTTTAATATACTTATGAACTGTTTTTAATATACTTATGAACTGTTTTTAATATACTTATGAACTGTTTTTAATATACTTATGAACTGTTTTTAATATACTTATGAACTGTTTTTAATATACTTATGAACTGTTTTTAATATACTTATGAACTGTTTTTAATATACTTATGAACTGTTTTTAATATACTTATGAACTGTTTTTAATATACTTATGAACTGTTTTTAATATACTTATGAACTGTTTTTAATATACTTATGAACTGTTTTTAATATACTTATGAACTGTTTTTAATATACTTATGAACTGTTTTTAATATACTTATGAACTGTTTTTAATATACTTATGAACTGTTTTTAATATACTTATGAACTGTTTTTAATATACTTATGAACTGTTTTTAATATACTTATGAACTGTTTTTAATATACTTATGAACTGTTTTTAATATACTTATGAACTGTTTTTAATATACTTATGAACTGTTTTTAATATACTTATGAACTGTTTTTAATATACTTATGAACTGTTTTTAATATACTTATGAACTGTTTTTAATATACTTATGAACTGTTTTTAATATACTTATGAACTGTTTTTAATATACTTATGAACTGTTTTTAATATACTTATGAACTGTTTTTTTCAATATGTTTATGAATTGTTTTTAATATACTTATGAACTGTTTTTTCCAATATGTTTATGAATTGTTTTTAATATACTTATGAACTGTTTTTTCCAATATGTTTATGAATTGTTTTTGTTAATCAAACAAAAAACAGTTCATAAATATATTTCTTAAAAAAGTTCATAAATATTTTTAAACAAAATCTCGTTGAAAAAGAATCAGGCCATAAATATTTTCATGCAGTTATATTTTTGTGTTTGATGTAAAAAAAAAAATTACCAACTCTCATGTTTGATTTAAAAAAAAAAACAGTTCATAAACATATTTTATTATAAGTTATAATTTTTTATAAAGGTTCAAATAAAGACAGTTTGAATAAAACATTTTTATATTTGCCTTTTTAAAAAAAAACTGCATTTTCTACAGTGTTTCGTTATCCGTAGCTTAAAATTTGTGAAACGTCACTTCCGCCGAATGGTTTTTTAAACAAAAAAGTGCCTGCCAATCTTTACGAAAGCCTAAATTTTACTTGCTCTAATTAGTCATAGTTTTCGATTAACTTATTAAGTTTCTATTTATTATCAAATTTATATCGTAACGTTATCCAATACGTTGTAGCCTCAGTCGCAAAGTGGACAAAAACAGGAAAGAACTTCAACTCCCTTTTTTGTATTTTAACAACATTTATTCTTTGGTACTTTCTCCAAATAAAATATGATTCCAAACATGCTCGTCTTCTCTAACGTGCTCTTTCTCCTTTTTATATTCTTTTTCTTTACCGATGACATCATTTCGCATGCATTTGCGTCCGCGCTCTGTTACACTATAGCGCTTCCCCCTTTCTCACTATTTTTTTACAAGCCGCTCTTATTTTATTCTCTTCGTCTCTCTCTCTCTCTCTCTCTCTCTCTCTCTCTCTCTTTCTTTCTTTTTTTTACTTATTAACGGTGAAAGGTAATAAAGAAGAGGGATAATGAGATTATTCTATAAAAAATGAAATAACATCAATTATGGTAATACTGTTTACTTCGTAATGTAGAGAGAAAAACAGAGAAAATTATATGGTGAGTAGAAATTGACTAATTTTTTTGTCTTTTTATGGTGCTATGCTTATCTAACTTTGCAAACTTACTTTTCTTCTGATTCAAACAATTTAACCGGAGCTCAGACAACAGGCCACAACTTCTAATACATACACACACATATAGTGGCGTCAAAAAGAATGTCCGCACGTGTCTGCTTTTAAAAAATTGCAAAGTTAAGCTAAATTGAATGTAACTGTTTAAACAACCTATACCTCATTTGGTTCGCCTTTTATTTTTATATAATTTTACCTGTTGATATTTGACTTTAATTGAAGTATCCTAGTGTTCACATCTACTTAAAAAAATTAACTTCAAATGGAGAAGGTAGAAAGAAACTCAGCAGCAACAAATGAGCTTAAAACCATCTTAAAATATTTACCTTTTAAGCAACGAAGCATCTCTAATTGTAGTTGTTCCAGGTCAAACAACGTAACATTTAATCCATATGCCTCGACCTTTTTTTAATGATTGTCAGGAGCTCCTTAATCTCCACCTTTCTGGTTTATCCAATTGAGAAATCACCCGCAGATTGAAATATGATGAGAAAACGGTACGAATGACTGTGAAAAAGCATCAAAACACCGGCAGTGTTCGTGATGCCCCTAAATCTGGTCGTCCTATAGTTACTTCTTACAGGGAAGACAATGCTATCAAGATTCGCAGACTCAGAAACAGATTTGAAACGGCTCCCCAAATCTAACAACAGCGTAATCTTGTTAAAAATGCTCTTTTTCTCCAGTTAAGAAGAGAAAGAACAGAAAGCGCCGTCTGGACTTCGTCAGATTCAATGAAGATCATGACTATTTATACAGGTCGACAGTGATTTTTAGTGACGAAAGCAAGTTCAATATGCTACGCAGTGATGGTAGGCAGTATGTCCGTCGAAGGAAGGATGAATTTGACCTCAAGTGCACAGTTTCAACGCTGCAGGGTGGTGGAGATTCAGTTTTGGTGAGGGGCGTTATTAGTGCCAATGGTCCAGGGTCTATAGTTCTCTTGCAAGGTCCAATTAATTCGACCAAGTACATTAATATGTTAACTGAGCATTTTCTACCCTACTTTGACAGGAATTCGGATGATAATTCCATCTTCATGCAGGATAATGCTCCCATTCGCACAGCTGGCAATGCCAAGAGGTTCTTTGAAGAGCATGATATTCCGTGTTTGGATTGGCTTGCACAATTTTCAGACTTCAATCCTATCGAAAATGTAAGGCATTACATCAAGCAATAGCTACGCGATACTAAAATTTCAAATCTAATGCTAAAGTTACATTTAAATAACAATTTTCCATTCTGTGGAGTTTCTTTTTGCCTTCTCGGTTTGAAGTTATTTTTTTTAATTGACGTGGACACTAGGATACGTCAATTAAAAGTCAAATATGAACAGGTAAAATTATAGAGAAATAAAAGGCGAATCAAATGAGTTATAAGCTGTTTAAACAGTTGCATTCAATGCTTAAATTTGCGGATTTTGAAAAAATGACAAGTGCGAAATTTATATTTGGCGTCACTGTATAAATATTCCCCCTCTCTTCTAGGGTAGCCCAATTTCATTAAATCATATCGCCTGTTACTTAGCGTAATGGAAAGCTCTTTGTAAATAAACAAATGGAGTACTTTAAAAGTGGCGGTCAATGTTTATATGAAGACTTGAAGTTATGATTCACGAGCGCCGATCCCATGTCTTAGAGGTAGGATTGCGGACTATAAACGAGATGATAGTATGTTCGATTCCTGGCCCTGATTTTTGATAGTCTAGCCTCACTGAAGAGCTATAATACGGCGAAACAGTCTGTTTGTGGATTACCTAATATATATATATATATATATATATATATATATATATATATATATATATATATATATATATATATATAAGAAAAGATTACTTCACCCAGAATCAGAAAAAATATATATATATAATTAAAAAATTTTTGGCACAACATGACCATTATATAGCAGTTTGTGTGTCGTAAAATCATATTGATTTCTCTTTGGCACTCGGTCACAGATGGTTGTTTTAGGCTTTTTTGTTGTTGTTTTTTTGTTGTTGTTTTATTTTTTGTCTTTGTTATTTTTCCTGACATTTTTTCTTTCCTTTATTCCGAGCCAACAAATCAAAAGCATTAGTATAAATTTTAATCGATTCGTCAAAAAGAAAATCTAAAATAATGTTGGCAACCAAGGCCTTTTGACACGTCCACCATCTTGGATATAATCCAAATGCAAATCATGAGAGAGAGAGAGAGAGAGAGAGAGAGATTTACAGACGGACAATTCCAAGATAGCAGCCGATACACGCAGTACAAACAGCGCATATAAAGTTATGTATCAGTCAACAGATGTTTACCTTAGCATATATATATATATATATATATATATATATATATATATATATATATTGCAATCATGACGGAAAGACCCGTTTTGATGTTCATGATTGAAAGTAGGAAAATGAAAATTAAATAAAATTTTAAAAATTAATGAGGGAGGCTAGCTGACATGTTTCGCCCTCACTTTTCATAAGCTGGATCGAGGGATTTCTTTTTTTTATTAATAAAATCAAGTAAAATGGCAGACGATACGTTTAAAAAAAAACATAGTGATATGGTGTAATAGAAAAAAAAACAACGGTATAATAACGATAAATATGATATCACCTAGAAACTGATCACGTTCAAACCTAAGAGACATCTCCTCGTCTTGCAGAGAGAAAGCCTCGTCAAGCGAACGCGAATAGTCTCCAAGATCTTCAAGTGATAGGTTGAATGAGCGTAACTCAGAATAGTGAATGAGTCAGTACTTAAGTTCGTAGTACATGCCGGAATTTTAAACAAATGTTCAGCTATAGAAAAATCCGAGTGTGTTAATAAGAACGTCTGTTGGTAGGGAATATCTCAAGTCTGAAGCTTATCACTCTCTAGGTAATATCGGTATTTTAGGCATATAGTGTATCTCGTTCTTTTTTTCTATTACATTATATCGCTATTTTTTTCAATGTATCGTTTCCCATTTTATTTTAAACGTATCGTCTCCCATTTCACTCGATTTCATTAATAAAAAAAGGAAATCCTTCGATCCAGCTTATGAAAAGTGAGGACGAAACCAGTCCCACATTTATTTATCTTCTTTTTTGTTTCATTTTCATACTTTTAATCATGAACATCAAAACGGGTCTTCGTCATGATTGCAATAATAAAATTTTGTACACCGCATAATAATTATTATATATATATATATATATATATATATATATATATATTAAATTTATTTATACAAACATTGATGGCTACATATGTGCATACATGTTTCTGTAATCACCCGTACTGGGGAGATTACGTCTTCAGGCCAAGAATTACCCTCGAAAACTGACATTTCAAGACAAAAAAACATTTTATTATTTCGTTTACAAAAATAGAATCTTGTCACCTAATATGGGTGGGGGAGGGTTATGTGTGGGAGAGGATAAGTAAGGTCTTTGAATGATCCATCCCCCATATATATATATATATATATATATATATATATATATATATATATATATACTAGCAGCCCGCACGGCATTGCCCGGTCGTAAAATACGCTTCAGTGTGACATTTTTATTAATGCAGATTTCGTATCCATTATTATATTATATTGGACCAAATATATAGTAATCATTTAAAAAGTTTTCTAAAAAAAAAATGGCTCGTGCGCCATAACCGGTAATCGAAACCAAAACGTTTAACTGACAATGTACTTTTTCTTTTGACATTAATGTCTGAGCTATGAAGACATGTTTGCTGCAAGGCTAAGAAGTAAAACATGAACCAATGGCTATTACGTAACGCATGCATATTCATAATGCTGTCGTTCGACTTTCATCTGGCAAATTTCATTTCTTTAATTTTCGCAATTTCCTACTGATTTCCCCTGGCTAAAACCTAAATATAAAGTTTCGCATGGGTTCAATTACTCTATATATTAAGTTTCATGTCTGTAGACCAAAAGCTGACAGAGGAGTTTATATGGAAAGAGGTTTGTCTTTACTATAACCTTTTTATGCAAATATTACGTAAGATTCAATCATGTAGAATATCTGCATGAATATAACCACACGTAATAGTGAACTAAAGATGAAGTTAAAAAAAGTGTCGACACGTAGAAACATCTTGAATTGCAAAATATAGATTAGACAAATAAACTGTTTGAGAACACGTTTTTAGATGCAAATAAAAAATTCTCTTTTCGTATATTCTAATTAATTTCAGATTTATAATACTTCATCAGAGAAAGAGTTTTTTTTTTTTTTTTTTTTTTTTTAGTTTGATTGGTCTTTTTTCTTTCCTGGGAAGTAAAAAGTCCATCCTCGTGTTGTGTTATTGAGCTCGCACTTGCTGTGATTGCACGTAGAACTCTTTAGTTTTTATTATTATTGTTATTTATTTATTAATCCGGAAAAAAAAAACAGACATAAAAGACTAACAAATCTGAAGAACTCCTTCTCTGATGAACGATTTTAAATCCGAAATCAATTTTTAAAAAGAGAAGAGAATTTTTTTGTATTTGCATCTAAATGAGTATTCTAAAACAGTTTATCTGTTTATTCTATATTTTACATTTCAAGATGTTTCTACTTGCCGAGACTTTTTCAACTTCATATTTGGCGACCGCATCGTTTCGGCTTATGACATTAAAAAAAACAAACAAGAGAGTTCTATGTGCAACACCAGATAGCGCGACTTCGATAACGCAACACTAAGATGGACATTTTTACTTCAGAGGAAAACAAAAGACTAAAAAAAACTTAAGAACCATTTCTCAAATGAGGGATTTAAAATCCGAAATTAATTATAAAAATGAAAATAGAATAATTTTATTTGCATCTAAAAGCGTGTTATAAAACAGTTTATTTGTTTTTATATATATATATATATATATATATATATATATATATATATATATATATATATATATATATATATATATATATAGGGAAAAATAAGATTGGAAAATGGAGACACAAAAACTATATATTGGTGAATATAGAATGGTCCATTTATTTAATGAAGTCATACAAACATTTAATTGGGAGCTAGAGGGGACTCTTTATACCTTTATATTCACGAATATATAGTTTTTGTGTCTTCATTTTCCAATCTTATTCTTCCCTATATAATCTCCAATGAAATTTGTTGAGCTTTATTTTATCCCGATAAATCTCTTCTTATAGAATTGAATTTACTTTATTCCCCTAACTCTCTAAGCTATACATATATATATATATATATATATATATATATATATATATATATATATATATATATATATATATACAGTCCTGGTCAAAATCAAAAGATCACTTAAGAAAGTAAGCGTTTACGCATATTATCGAATTTTTAATCAAACAAATGGTTGAAACCATTGCCAAAAGGGGAAGTATGATGGAAAAAAATGAAATCTGTTTCATTCGAAACCTTAACCCTGATCTAATAATTATTTTTTTAAAAACAAAGATTTTCACCTGGTCAAAATGATAAGACCACTTTAATAAAATCGGCTAGTTTTGAAAAAATGAATACGAAAAGCTTTCTATGTTACTAAAAGCAACTTGTTAGTGGATAAAAAAACATATTACTAAATTATAAATGGCGAAAGGGAAACCATTATCAGAGTTTGAGAGAGGAAGGATCTTTGAGCTTAATAGAGGTGGACTCTCCCATAGATCCATTGCAAACGAAGTGAATCGTAGCAAAACGTTCGTCACAATTTTTTTAAGAAATCCAGATCAATATGAGCACAAAAAGAGTCCAGGTCGACCAAAAAAAAAATAACCCCATCACTGGATCGCCGTATCAGAAGAAGTTTAAAAAAACACTCCAGTATGAGCTCAAGTCGATTAAAAAGCCAAACAGCAACAGAATGTAGTCCTAAAACCACAGAAAATGAAGGGTTTCAATCATTTAAAGCGACTGCAACAGCACAAAACTAACCGACTTAAATATGCCACCAAATACCAGACTTGGGATGAAGAGAAGTGGGGAAAATGTAATTTTCTCCGATGAGGAAAAGTTTAATCTAGATGGTCCAGATAGATTTCAATACTATTGGCATGATAAAAATTTGCCCAAAGAGACTTTTTCAACTCTGCATAGTGTAGGAGGGTTTTTAATGATCTGGGGTGCTTTCTCGTCAGCTGGGACTCTAAAGTTGCAAGTAGTGAAAGGCCGGCAAACATCATTGAAGTACATTTCAATGCTTGAAAATGCTTCTATCAGGACTGAAGGTCCACGTCTGTGTGGAAGAAATTGAATTTTCCAGCAAGACAACGCTGCGATACACACTTCTCGACAAGCACGAGAATACTTTTCTTCAAAGAATATAGAATTGTTAGATCATCCAGCATGTTCTCTGGACCTCAATCACATGGAAATCTTTTGGGACGAATGGCAAAAGAAGTGTTCAAGAATGGAACCCAGTATGATTCGATAAAGGAACATTCTTATTCAGTTTTTAGTACATGGGATAAAATTCCTTCGTAACTGATTAAAAAACTTAGTCGCAAGCATGCCGAAGAGAATTTTTAAAGTAATTCGTAATAATGGAGGCTATACTAAATACTGAGACCCTTTTTTGTAATTTATAATTGCCTTTTGTTAGATAAATTATCAGTGGTTTTATCATTTTGACCAGGTGAAAAAAATAATTAAGGTTTCGAATGAAGCAGATTTCATTTTTTCCCATCATATTTTCCCTTTTGGCAATGGTTTCAACCATTTGTTTGATTAAAAATTCGATAATATGCGTAAACGCTTACTTTCTTAAGTGGTCTTATGATTTTGACCAGGACTGTACTATAACATTAGGCTCCACACTCCTCAAAGCACGCAAGCTGGGGCCTCACCATCGGATATAGTTTAAGGTCATGTATATATAGAGAGAGAGATGCATCATTCCAAACTTCCTATTTGTAGAATATTCTCATCGGATGTTGATTATGATAGCTCGCTTTCATGGATTTACAAGTATCTAACTTTTCTTCCAATTAAAAATACTACGGTGGTCGAGAGGAAAAACACTAACCCGCAAAGCCAAAGTTGGCTTAATTGTCTGAATTCAAACTTCTATTCTAGCAGTAATTATTACTTCGTTATATATATATATATATATATGTGTGTGTGTGTGTGTGTGTGTGTGTGTATAATGTCTCAAGTTGATTGTTTTTACGTTGGTTTTTATTTAAAATTGAGAATTTTTACTTTGAATTTGATTAATTTCAATTTGGAGTTCGGCCGATTTAATTTTAAATGAAAAATTTAACATTTGTATTTCTCATTTTTTTAATGTCAATTACGATGTTTTGTTTGGTTTTCTTTTTTATTTTAAGTTGAAAACTCTTAATTTAAAGTTCATCCGCTTTAATTCGAAGGTGAAATTTTGTACATTTAATGAAATTTACCGTTTAAGATAAATCACGTGGATTTAGTAGTGATCATTTAAAATGGAGTTACTCAGCTCTGACAAATTTGTTTACAGCCCACGCCTTCATTAATGAGTCTATTCAGATTAACACAAATATAGCCAACAAAACATCCAATTATCAATTCGGTATGATTTGACAAATGATCGACACAGGAGAGTTCCTATTTAGGAGTATTTCAAGAACGATTGCAAGACTTCCGGTGACAAAATAAAGATTTAAAAAAACTGTTTTCATGCAGTTATTTAATCTGATCAGTGTGTAAAATCAGCAGGTTCCCTTAGAAAACTGTATCAATGAGGTATCTTTTCTCACCACAGTGTCCATTTATAACCTTTCCGAAAAAAAAAATAAGATAGAGAAACGACATAGTAGCTACATTTTATATTATTTGAAAGTGGATGGAGAGTTTTTTGTTTTGTTTTTGTTTTTGTTTTTTAACGCCTACGATAGAAAGCAAGACGTTGTCATTCGTAACTGCGAGGCAAGAGCAGTCAATCCGAAAATTAAAAGGCTGAGTATCAAAAATCGGTGCCCGGAAAATAGTCCCCGGAAAAATCTCCCCCCCTTTTTGCTAGATAGGAAAACTGGTCCCTTATTGAATAAATATCGATTGAAAACACATTTTATTACCGTTCTTGAAGGAGATATTGTTTTTAAAAGAGACTATGCACCCCCATAATATTTTTTTAAATTATTTTTAACTCTTGCTTAAAAAAATAAACTTGATCACGGAGTCAAGATATGAAAACCGAAATCAAATATTTATTCAAAAAAATACTCTAGTTTTAACACTTTTTGTGTCATTACGAAAGAAAGAAAACAAGTATTATCAAAGAAAAAAAAGCAATGATTTTATTTAGAAGAATTAATTCAGTTTAAATAATTCTTGTTATTACAAAAAAGAAAACACGATCTTATGTAATTTTGGTACCGCGCTGAAATAATAACGTTATTTTGAAAGCCATTCTTAACATGGGGAGGGGATTGTTTAAAAGTCATTTCGGGGCACTTGTGCAGTACTTAAAAATATACAAATTTATTTTCTTTTGGAGGTGGGGGAGGCTCGTTTAAAAACTATATCTACCTCAGTATTTTCTTTAATTTTCGGACATTTTTTGTTCAAAATTATTTACTAAGTAATGTCGAGTGCGACATTACTTATTTCTTTTTAACTAAATAAACTCTTTAAAATAAGTTTAAACACCAAAAACTTACAAACCTAGGTAGAAAACGAAAACTTAGAAAAATCAATTTAATTTTTTTAAAACAATAAACATATTTTTTTAAATATTATGGGATGTTCATTATTACCTAAAAATATACAAATTTATTTTCTTTTGGAGGGGGCCCGTTTTAAAACTATATCTCTCTTTAATTTTCTATTTTTGAGCAATTATCGAGACTCCTAAGACGTGATCCTCTGATGTCGGACATCTTTTGTTCATAAGTAACACTCGACATTACTTTTTTTTTTAAATAAATAAACTCTATAAAATAAGTTGAAACACCAAAAGCTAGGTAGAAAACGAAAACTTTGAAAAATTAATTTAATTTTTTTAAAACGACAATAAACAAATAAATTTTTTTTTTTTTTAAATATTATGGGTGCGTATTCTCTTTTAAAGACAATATCTTCTTCAAGAACGGTCATAAAATGTGTTTTCAAGCGATATTTATTCAATAAGGGACCAGTTTTCCTACCTAGCGAAAGGGGACGAGTTTTCCGGGCACTACCGGAAACTATAAGGCTTGCTCGCTATGTCGAGAACATTAATAAAAAAAAAAAAATTTTAAAAAAACTAAGATTCGCTGCCTAAATATACAAAGATGTCCGTCAGTCGCAACGATAAACACCATCTGATTATACTGAAGGGAAGATAGATGATACACGCTAAATTGTGAAGCAAGGATTTCGCAATCTCTAACGACTCCTCTCTTGAGTTAGCACTGCTTGACTCCGATGGCATGAAGTCTAAACCTACTGGCAACAATGCCGAGATAAGCTGCTAGGATATGGTCACCAATTTTAGTTCTGACAGGCTCAACAGTGCTGACCATATACATATGTACACTTATACATCTATATAAATTTATATATATAGATATATATATATATATATATATATATATATACACACACACATTGCATATATACTCAGTTATATGATGATTGCATATAATTGCCTTCTCTGTGTTCTCAACTGTTGTCAATACTATTACTGTTTTTCCTTGCATTACTTTGTAGGTGACTTTGGAGACAAGCGTCTAACTTGCAAAGTTGAAAACACATATGACAGATGAAAGAAGCAGCTTCGATTTGATTGATAGGATTGCTTTGTTGGAATTTAATTTTTGTGAACCGCAATGTGTGTTCATGTTGTTGCGCAATGTTGTTTTAGATTTTGTGCTGATTAAGAAACTTCCTACACATTACACACGTCAGAATATTTGTTGTTGCTAGGAGGGGAAGTAGTAACGACTCTAATCTGGCATGAGACTTCAAATGATTTATATAACCAGCATTTGATAAAATAATGCGGTTAAATTTATCACACTTCCAGCCTTTTACCTATGCATAATATATATATATGTGTGTATGTGTATATATATAATGTATGTATATATATATATTCCAAAATTTTTCCCGATTCCTTTCAAAATTTCCGAGTTCGATCCGATTCCTGATTCCGATTCCGATTCTTTTAAAATTTATACATATTTAATTAGAGATTAATTTATATGGGCTACTAACTCTACATCCTAAATTCTAAAATATTTTATTTTTTTAGTGGGTTCAAAAATATCGCTCAAAAGTAGAATTTCAATGGGGGTGGGGGTACTTTTAAATGTAGATATAATTTCTTTTTCAATTTGAAAAATTTCTAAATGTTTTCTCTTTATCTATTTTATCCAGACTTTGATAAATTCATTGCGATACATTCATATATATTTTAACGTTTGCGAAACCCCGAGAATGATACCATAAAAAAAACAGACGGTGTCAGGCAAAGTGGCTCCAGGAAAATAAAATAAAACTCGCCCAGTCGTTTGAAATTTTCTAAAATTGAACTGTGAACTCCCTGGGAAGAGGCCTGTAAACATTTGGCAACTCGGTGCGAAAAAATACTTGACCGTTTTAAACCGTTTGATAAGGGGATGGACAAGTGACCTCTAAAAAATTTACTTAAACCAATAAAAAATGAAATTAAAGTTGAAAGTGATTCCCCTACAAAAATACAAAACAAAATTAATTGCTTTTTTTCGCCATTCCTTGTCATATTTGCCAATGCCGAGTAAGGGAGCGGACAAAAAACTAACCGGACAAAATCCAACACTATTATATTCTACTTTGGTTTAATTACCAATAATGTTTGATATTATTTTTCTTGACAAAATATTTCTTTAAATTTAAACAATTTTTTCAATACCTTGCAAATGAACTGCATTCTTCTAAAGGTTATCTTGCGAATTTTCGCAAAGTTTCAAGTTTTATTTTGTTTAATTCAGATAAAATAAATTTAGATCTTCTTTTAATGTTATCATGATCTATAGAGGTTGGTTTTACTAATAGTTTGAAAGGAATAAATATTTATCAACGGTATCAGCAATGAAAAATTAACATAATAAAATATTAAAATAATCGGTTTTGGAAACGGAAATTAGGCACAAATTTTTTCCGATTCCGATACCGATTCCAATACCCCGAAAACTACCGATTTTTCCGATTCCCGATTCTGATTCCGATTAATCGGTACAACACACACACATATATATATATATATATATATATATATATATATATATATATATATATATACAAAATTGTCTGTGTGTGTGAGTTCGTTTCTTTATAGACACCGAAACAGTTGAACAGATTTTCTTTAAAATTTACAGAACTTTAGTGTATAAGTCTGGGAGTAATCTTAGTAAAGTTTTGTCCCAGAATACCCCCGATAATTTTCGATAATCGAAACCGTTATTTTAATTTATCTATCATTGGTAAAACTATTTTTCCATGTCGTCGCTTAGCAACAATGATAGAACAACAGGCCGTGAAAATTCTACTTTGGGTAAGTTGATAGCCTGTTTGTTGTTTTTTTTTTTTGTTATAATATATATATATATATATATATATATATATATATATTATGGCGAAAATTGTGGGAACGCAGGCTTACTTCTTAAACGCTTTGCCGACGCAGCGTCAGGATGCTGAAAAAGGTCCAAGATAGCGCCTGCAGCCTTATATAACAATGCAGTCTAGCAGAATCTCGTGTGCTCTCGCGCATGTATGCAAATTTGAAGGACTCTGTCTTTTATAAAAACAGGCCACTGGAGCAGATGAGACAGATGTGAAAACGAGTCTACAGAAAGTATTGACGGGCGACGCTGCTGAGGTTTTGTGTACTCTTTTTTCTTTGCAACAACATATATATATATATATATTGAGAGAGAGAGAGAGAGAGGGAGTATGTATATATAGTGAGAGAGAGAGAGAGGCGAGACGTGACGAGAGAGACGAGAGAAAGAAAGAGACGAGATAGAGAAAAACATTTTACATGGTCACTAAACAGACATAACAATGTTTTGGTCAGTCAGTAATGAATAACCAATGCCCTCATCAGGTGACTCAAGTTCCTTCCTCTGAAAGTTTTTGTCCTTGAATGAAGACCGAAGATCAACCAAATTACTTAAATATTACAATTAAAAATGAGGGTCTCGTGTTTACAAATCATGGAATCCAAAAATAAGACGAATAGATGGAAGTATAAACGAAGAAAGAGGAAGAGAGGAACGAGGAGGTGGGTGAGATGGTGAACGAGAAGGAAAAGAAAATAATGCAACCTACATATCTACCCACGCAGAAAAATTATTCAGACAGCCCTAAAGTCCGATATGGTGACTCCTTTGTAAAAAATATGTATAATAATAGTAATAATAATAATAATAATAATAATAATAATAATAGATTCATTTACCCCATAATGTTTTTGAACAGTATGAAAATTAATTGTTTTATCTATTATTCTTTTATAAATATACCTTCCAATATAACCTAATCCTATCTTTTAATTAAAAAAGAAAAATTAGTCAAATAAGCATGTTTATTTTTCCTAACCACCATTGTCTTCGACACGATTCTTCCTTCAATAATCCGACATATGAAATAACTGCTGTAAAGCCGATCGTGTGAACGTCGCCACTCATTAACGCTACAGTTGCTTATTATAATGACTGAAGCTTGGCCGACCCTGAACGGTGAGTACCAGACAATGTTCTCGCTTGGATGCTTCTCTGCAAAGTGAATCGCCTGAGTAGGTCAATCGATACTTCATTAAACCCTAGTGGGACTCATTAACTCTTCGATTGCCTACGTCCATAACTGACTGATTTTGCCTATTGATTTGATCTTAACATAAATACAGAGACAACGAACAAAAAAATTAATGCAATTCGTCTCTGTGTAAATTATGCTCCGAATATAAGGGCTTTTCAACCGTGTTTGTTGTAGAAAGTCGATATCCCGATAGGAGACAAAGGCAAAAAAAAGCTTTGAAGTAAAAATAGTTTTAAATGCTAACTTCTCTACGCGCATCTCATATTATGCAAATTAAAAAATATTTGCTCGTTGAATTTTAACACAGAGTCATGGGGTTTAATTTACGAGCAGAAGTTATTTAGTCAATAGAACATTTTATACATCACACACACATTATCTCTCTCTCTCTCTCTCTCTCTCTCTCTCTATATATATATATATATATATATATATATATATATATATATATATATATATATATATATATAACAGGTTTCTTGACGTTGCCCGGCGAACCTTTACTTTCATTTTTGCCTCTCTATACATGATCTCACGTGTGACGTCACATGCTGTCAACTTCTATGATATCATGTATGACGTCATAACACATATATTATACATACATATATATATACTGAAGTCATTGTGAATATCGGATACTGGCTTTCTGACCTAAAGTGCACTGAACGTTTGTTATTGTTTTTTATTCCTACGCTTTTGTAAAACTCAATCATGTTCTGCGAAGTCAAAAGCAACAATGATAACAGTTTTCCTCTCCAAAACAACCCAACCAAAAATAAATAACTATTTGAATCTGTAAATAACTCGAAACATAAAACTTTTTTTCAGAATTACTAGATGCGGCATTAAATATGATATGCCGTAAAATAAAACAACCAGACAACAAATATCTTGAGTTATGTTTGAAAATAAATTTTTTTTTTTTTTTTTTTTTTTTTTTATTCAATTTTCACCCCAAACAAGGCACAGTGCCACTTTGAAGCAGGGGGCTACTATTAGGGAATTAATTAGCGGGGTCATTATGAAGGGAGAAGAGTAGAAAGATGTTTGTTAACATTACACTTGAACTTCTGCATATCATTGCAGTTGGGAAAGCAGAATCCCGGAAGGGAGTTCCAAAGACCCGCAGTTCTGGGGAAGAAACTATTGGAGTAAAAGGCTTTCTTGCACCTAGGGATCTCCACTGTAAAGGGATGAGACTTAGTAGCTTGTCGGGTTTGTCGGGGGTAGTTACGTCGGGGAGGTACAAGTGTTTGCAGTTCGTCAGAGCATTCACCATTAAAGTATTTGTAGAACAGGCAGAGGGATGCAACATCTCGTCGATGGGACAGAGGTTGAAGCCCAGATGACAGTTCAGGACCTATCAGGTTTGCGACTCTTTTTTGAACCCTGTCCAGGAGCGAGAGACAAGCAGCAGATGCACCAGCCCAGATGTGACAACAGTACTCCATACATGGGCGAATGGTTGCCTTATAGAGGTATAGGATACTGGCAGGCGTAAGTAGTTTTCTAGCACGGTAGAGGGAGCCAACCTTCCTTGCAGCAGCCTTGGCAATGCTCTCAATGTATCTATTCCAGTTCATATTCCCTGTAAACGTTAGGCCGAGGAGTTTAAAAGAAGTACTTTCAGGCAATGTGTTCTTGGCCATTGCTATTGGTGGTAGAGAAGGTTTCTTGTAGTTATTGAAGGAAACAAGCTTAGTCTTAGCAGCATTGAATGAGACCAACCATTTTTGTCCCCATTCCACTACGGATTGGAGGTCATCCTCTAGTGTTTCTGCCATTTTCTTGGATATGTGTTCATTTGTTTTCCCCTCATATCTGTTATAGAGAGTGGTGTCATCGGCAAATATACCCATCTCCGAAACAATATTATCAGGGAGGTCGTTTATGAATATCAGGAACAATAGAGGTCCAAGGATAGACCCCTGAGGCACTCCCGCATTTATGTCATATTGTTTGGATGTACGTCCGTCGAGGACAACTTTGATTTTTCTATTACTTAAGAAGGATTTAATTACGTTATGAATTCTTCCAGTGATTCCATATGATCTAATTTTCCTTAGAAGACCATCGTGCCATACCCTGTCAAAAGCCTTAGATATATCAAGGGCCACCGCTCTACCCTCCCCTGTTTTATCCAATGAACGGTATATACGTTCAGAAACTACAGTTAAGATATCTGCTGTTGAACGGGCTTGCCTGAATCCATATTGTTTGTCAGTCAAGAGTTTAGCAGCTGTTAGGTGCTGGACTAGGGCTTTATTAACTAAGGACTCAAATATTTTGGCGAAAAGCGGGAGGAGACTAATGGGGCGATAATTTAGTGGGTCAGTTCTTTCACCAGAATTCTTGAAGACCGGTACCACAGAGGCGGTTTTCCAGCAGTCGGGAAAACAAGATTTGTTAAGGCATTTATTGTAAAGTTTGGACAGAACTGGAGCAACCTCGGCAGAGCATTTTTTTAATAGCACAGCCGGGATGAGATCTGGTCCACATGCTTTAGAGGTGTCTAGGTTTTTTATAATAGCATGTACCTGAGAAGGGGTGATTTTCAAGTCGTCAAGTGTGGCGTCTGTTCGCAGAGGAAAATCAGGGAGTGAGTGGTGTACCGAGTTCAGTGTGGAGTTTGAGGCAAACCGACTGGCAAGCAGATTAGCCTTGTCAGTTGCCGTGCAAGCAACCTCATGATTGTTTGTTAGTGGGGGAATAATTGACTGTCCATTATTAACTACGCTGTTGTAGATTTTCCAAAAATCCCGGGTTCCTAATTTCTGTGCTTCGATGCGCTTTCTGGTGGTTTCAGAGTAATCTGACTTAGCTGTGTCTATCACTCTCTTACAATTATTTCTAGCTTCTATAAACTTCTGTTTATTTGAGCTGGACTTATGTCGGTTGAATCTGCGGAACGCATGCTGCCTTTGACAAATGGCAGCTGCACAAGCAGAAGTAAACCATTGGGGGGAGTGGGGCTTGCTATAGTATTTCCGTGCGGGAACATGTGCTTCAATAGCAGTTTTGAACCATTCAGTTGTCTCATTTGCACACTGTTCCGCTGGAAGAGTAAAGATATTTTGCCATGGGGCATCTCTGATGAGCTCCCTGATGGCTTCCCAATCAGCCTTTTTGTAATACCTCGTTGTTTTGAGTAGTGGGTCTTCAGTTTTAGGGCGAGAATTTAGGCTGATTTCTACCATTATCACAGCGTGATCAGCATTCCCGAGTGGGCTATGGGCATTTGTTGTACAGTCATTGGGAACTGTTGTCAGAAAGAGATCTAGAAGTGAGGCATGTTGATCGTGCTGGTCTGGGAAACGTGTCGGAAATGTAACCATCTGAGATAGGGAATGAGATATAGAGAAGCTATATGTGGCGCTACCAGCTACGTCTGTGTGATTTGAGAGTCCTAGCCAGTTACTGTGGTGGACATTGAAGTCACCAAATACATGTATTTGTGCGCTAGTATCGAGGGAGAGTGCTATATCTATGCTGTCTGAGACTTTGTTTATTAGGGTACAGTCTTGGTTTGAGGGAGAGCGGTAGAGAAAATATAAGTAGCTAATATTGTGTTGCATATTTAGTCTGAAGCACATAAAGGCCTGGCCCTCTGATTCTAGTTTTATTTCTCTAGTTAGGGGGAGGGTGTTTCGAATATAGACTCCAAGTCCATGCATATGTCTGTCCGAGTCCTTACGGTAGAGTGGGAGATAACCAGGCATGTTAAAGTGGTTAGAGGGTATGGAGGAGTGAAGGTTAGTTTCACTTAATGCTAAGATATCCGGGGTGTTTACAAGGAGAAATGACTCAACATCATCTAAGTTAGTTCTAAGCCCGCGGATATTAGTAAATGCAAGCCTCAAGGGAGGAGGCAGGTTGGTTTTCTTTGAGTTTGGTCCTGGTTTAAACGTAACTTTTGCTTGAGCTGTCATTTCATTTTATTTTATTTAAAAGTTTCAGTTAGGGTGGATGAGTGAGGGGGTGCTGGACAAGTAGTTGTGCAGAATACCAGACATGCAATACAAGTAGACCATCAGCTGTCCTCACCCACAGGATTGTGGCCTCGGGAAAGCCCACCGGGGATGAGTGCAGGGTCCCTTTCCATGCGCGACATGGCACTACAAACATCCCGATATTTTACAACTGTTGATGGAGCAGCCGCTCTAAGCGCTACCAAAGAGTTAGGGCTCCTGTACTATCAGTCGGAAACAGCAGCCAGGAACTGTCAATCCGGTACCCTCGATCCATTAGGCAAAGCCAGCCCAGTCCAACTGCACTGACATATATGGCACTGAAGCACCCCACTGTGTCCAGTTTAGGGGGATGGGATGTGGCAGGAGTGGGGAAAAGCGGCGTTCATTACCCTAGTCAGGAAACAAGGTCAACCACTGGGTGATTCAAGCGAGTCCCTGTGATAGTACCTCTACGCCTGGCCAATAGGCAAAGAAGGAGTATGAAAGCCGAGCGATAGACAGAGTCTATCTCCTCCTTAAGCAGTTTAGGTTTGCCAACCGGTGATTTGTTTGAGTCACCAGCTCTAGGAAGGTTGTCGTCCAGGACTGAAGAGGCCTCCCTCCCCTAGGTTTAGTTTCAGAGTTTTCCTTCTCCTAGACGGATGGCCTGGGAAGACCTACGGGTCCATCAGCTCCGAGGGGGTTCGCCCCGCGCCTGGGTCCTAATCCAGGTATTTCTGCGACCCCGCA